>NC_091988.1:61845699-61996640 GCF_044704955.1 Pristiophorus japonicus
AGAAAGGGGATAGGGAGGAGGGGGGGGGGGAGAAAGAAGGGGAAGGGAGGAGGGGGGGGTGTAAGGGGACTGGGAGGAGGGGGGGGAGGAAGGGGAAGGGAGGAGGGGGGGGGAGAAAGGGGAAGGGAGGAGGGGGGGCGAAAGGAAGAAGGGAGGGGGGCGGGGGAGAAAGGGGAAGGGAGGAGGGGGGGCGGAGAAAGGGGAAGGGAGGAGGGGGGGCGGAGAAAGGGGAAGGGAGGAGGGGGGGGAGAAAGGGGAAGGGAGGAGGGGGGGCGGAGAAAGGGGAAGGGAGGAGGGGGGGGGAGAAAGGGGAAGGGAGGAGGGGGGGGAGAAAGGGGAAGGGAGGAGGGGGGGGGGAGAAAGGGGAAGGGAGGGAGGGGGGGGAGAAAGGGGAAGGGAGGAGGGGGGGCGGAGAAAGGGGAAGGGAGGAGGGGGGGGGAGAAAGGGGAAGGGAGGAGGGGGGGGCGGAGAAAGGGGAAGGGAGGAGGGGGGGGGAAAGGGAAGGGAGGAGGGGGAGGGGAGAAAGGGGAAGGGAGGAGGGGGGGGAGAAAGGGGAAGGGAGGGGGGAGAAAGGGGAAGGGAGGAGGGGGGGGAGAAAGGGGAAGGGAGGAGGGGGGGGGAGAAGGGGGGAGGGGGGGAGAAAGGGGAAGGGAGGGGGGGGGAGAAAGGGGGGGGGAGAAAGGGGAAGGGGAGGAAGGGGGGGGGGAGAAAGGGGAAGGGAGGAGGGGGGGGGAGAAAGGGGAAGGAGGAGGGGGGGGAGAAAGGGGAAGGGAGGAGGGGGGGGGTATTCTCCGGTGTTTTCTCCCGTTTCTGTCTGTTCTCCTTGTGTTCTCCCTGTTTCCTTTTTCCTTAAAGGGGAAGGGAGGAAGGGGGGGGGAGAAAGGGGAAGGGAGGAGGGGGGGGAGAAAGGGGAAGGGAGGAGGGGGGGGGAAGAAAGGGGAAGGGAGGAGGGGGGGAAGGGAGGAGGGGGGGGAAGGGAGCAGAGGGGGGGGAAGGGAGGAGGTGGGTCAAGGGAGGAGGAGGAGGGGAAGGGAGGAGGAGGAGGGAAGGGGAAGGGAGGAGGAGGAGGGGGGGGAAGGGGAAGGGAGGAGGAGGGGGGGGAAGGGGAAGGGAGAGGGAGGAGGAGGGGAAGAGGGGGGGGAAGGGAGGAGGGGGGGAAAGGGGAAGGGAGGAGGGGGGGAAGGGAGGAGTGGGGGGAAAGGGGAAGGGAGGAGGGGGGAGGGGAAAAGGGGAAGGGAGGGGGGAGGAGGGGTGGGAGTGGAGGGGAAGGGGGGAAAGGTGGGAGTGGAGGAGGGGGGAAGGATGGGAGGGGGAAGGAAGGGAAAGGGAGAGGAGGGGCGTGGGGGGTGAGGGGGAAGGGAGGCTGAACGGGCCGGGCCCGAGACCTCGGGCAGGGCCCGTCCCCAGCACCAGAATTACAGGTAGGTGGCGTTGGGTCGGGTGGTGGTGGTGGGAGGGAGGTCGGTTCGGTTTGGGTCGTGGGAAGGTCCAGTCGGGCGGGGGGAAGCGGGAGTCGGGTCGGTGTCTGGTCGGGTCCGGTCTGGGGGGGGGGAGAAGCGGGAGTCGGGTCAGGTCGGGAGGAAGCAGGAAGAAGGAGCTGGGCATAGGAGGTGCCTTATTCATGCAGCCCCAGTGAGGCCATTCGGCCAGGGCTAGGGTTGCGTGCTTCGGCCCCTCCCACACTGTTTTGGGCGCCTGGAGCTACTGCACATGCGCGCCCACTGTAGCGCGCAGAGGTCCCGGCACTGTTTTCAGCGCAGGGACCTGGCTCCGCCCCCTGCAGCTCCTGCTGTGCTGCGCCGAGCTGCAAACGACTTGCAGGGAGCTGGAGAATCTGGAAGGTTTTTTTAGGCGCACTTTGTGGCGCGAAAAACAGGCTTCCAGGTCGGGACTGCGCCGTTCTAGGCGCGGCTCGAAACTTGGGCCCCACGTTTCTTCGGATCTTCTCTTCCGATGTGTTCAGTTAATTAAATATCAAATACACTATCCCTACAAGTTGGGAAACTACCAGAGGGTGTGAAATAATTTGAACCCAAAAATGTGCCGATAGATTAAGGCCAGTATCCCACCATTATGAATGTTGTACCAATTGTGCCACATAATTGTGTAGCTTATACTTAACTATCTCATTTAATGTCTGTTTCACTTCAGCATAGGTTTTGAGACAGGTTCTGTTAGACCCGTAAAACATGGTACAGGAGGCACCAAAACCCTCATTGGCTTTTCCCACGTTCTGATACCTACAAAACACAATTACAGTTAAAGTTATTATTCAGCCTTACAATCACTAGCACGTCGACTAAATACATACATTTCCAGCCAAAATGATGCAGACAAAGAAAGCAGTCATTGTAGAAGAAAGCTGTAGTTTAACATTTAATCACTAAGTCATGGACTTAAAAGATTCTCCAAATCTCGTTTTTTACTCGTATCCTTTCATTGTGGATAATTCTCACTAAATTTATTTCTCCCTAGCCGTCAATTTATCCAAATCTAAAATCTTAAACACGCCTTCACACTCTCTCTTTTTTTTTCATTAATTAGATAGTTTCTTGATGGAGTATGTATCGATGCTTTAAAAATTGTCTCACTTTCCTGAGCCACATTAACCATTTCATGTATTGTGTTGTCAAGTAACTCAGCATGTCTTGAGACCCATTCTTCAATGCAACTTCACCATACATTTCCACATGCTAGTTGCTTCATATGTAACAAATCACATCTGCACTCTTATACCAGTATCTCTATGCCATTCGATACCAGCCATCTCAGCCTTTCAGGTAATCTTATCAAAAGATTGTCTGAGATCTTTGCTCATCTTCCACTGCATGTTTCAGGTAGTGGCCAGGTTATCAATGCAATTTTTTAAAGTTCGTAGGCAAGGGCACAATTGTCTCCAAGAGAAAACTATTGATTCACTATTCTTAACTATACTTTCCTGACTTTCATTGGAATGTTAGAAAAATTCCCATTTGGTGGTGTAATTCTCCTGTTTCTATCTTGCATCATAAGTTGGCATCCCATTAAGTATTATTCATATTCATAAGCTCTGGAGAAACCTTACTATCCAATACAATATTAAAGATTAATATTTTTTTTAATTCTTTATAACCAAGTATATTGTGCCTGAGTCCATTTTATCATTTCAAACTTATCACAAATCCAAACAACCGTCTTGTCTTGCACTGACAGATTTTGTCCATGTTCAATTTTGTTTCCCCAAACTTTTCCTCTTGATACAGAGCATTTAGTAGGATCACCTCGAGGGCCCAAGTTTCCACATGATTTGCGCCTGATTTTTAGGAGCGACTTAGAAATTGCAATTCTCCACATTTTTTTTTCTGCAGTTCTAGTCAGGTAGAACAGTTCTACTTTGGAACAGAATTTTTTCTTCAAAAGGGGGCGTGTCCAGCCACTGACTCCTGATTTCAAAGTTTCCACAGTGAAAACGTACTCCAAACTAACTTAGAATGGAGCAAGTGAAGATTTTTGTAGAACTGAAAAAACCTGTTCTACACATTAAAAAATCAGGCGCAGGTTACAAATTATGCGTAGGGAACGAGGTGGGGGGAAGAGAAGTCATTAAATTCTACAATAAATTCTTAGTTATACTTATACAAATATTATACAAATAAATCCAACCTGAATAAACATTTATAAGCAAAGAAAAGATTAAATAAACCATGTTCCTACCTGTGCGAAAGTTCTTCAGGCAGGCCTTTAGGAAGCAGTTTGCCGTCGGGACCGAAGGCTGAACGGGCCGGGCCCGAGATTTCGGGCAGGGCCCGTCCCCAGCAGCAGAGGTAGGTGGCGTTGGGTCGGGGAGGGAGGGTCGGATCCATTCCGGGGGCGGGAGTAGAGTTGGGTCGAGTCGGGTGGGAGCGGCAGCGGCAGACGCAGATGGGTCGAGTCGGGTCCGCTCCGGTCCGTAGAGGAGGGTGGGGGGGGGGGGGGAAGCAGGAGCGGTGGGGAAGCAGGAGTGGTGGGGAAGCAGGAGCGGCAGCGACAGGCGGGTCCGGTCGGGGGGGAGGCGGGAAGCAGGAGCAGCGGCAGCTCGTCTTCTCTGAGGAGCAGTTCCTTCAGCTGCTCAGGGTGGGGACGCACTGGAGGACGGGCAGGGTGCTTGATCTCGGAGCTGGAGACGTAGAGGTTACTAAAACCATCAGCCCCCATTTTGACTAGGTCTATGTGACTGAAGTGTCTCCCACCATGAAGTGGCAACTTAAAAAGAAACAGTACAGAGTTCTAGGTCGGGTCCGGGGGGGGGGGGGGTAAAGCAGGAGCGGGAGTTGGCAGGAAGCAGGAGCTGGCCGTGGGAGGAGCCTTATTCACGCCCCATTCGGCCAGGGCTAGGGGCTGCGTGTTTCGGGCCCCTCCCGCACAATTTCGGGCGCCTGGAGCTACTGCACTTGCGTGCCCACTGTAGCGCACATGTGCAGAGCTCCTGGCACTGTTTTCGGCACAGGGTCCTAGCTCTGCCCCCTACATCTCCTGCTGCACCGCGCCGAGGGCCAGAGGACCTGCAGGGAGGTGGAGAATACGGAGGGTTTTTTTAGGCGCACTTTGTGGCGCGAAAAACGGGCGCCCAGCTCGGAGGGGCACCTGTTTTTTATCGTGTGGAAACTTGGGCCCAGATTGTTATCAACCAGCTAATGAAAAATTATCCATTTAAACTTCAGTTAAATTTTCCCTTCTCAAGTGCTTGAAACAGCAACTCATATCAATTTATCTATCAATTCATCTTGCTAATTCCAATTTCAGAAACAAGTTTTTGCCAAGCCTTGTAGTTCATAAGGTGTCTTAACTCTAGAGACAAAAGTGCTTGCCATTTATTTACAAGGTAACATATCTTATCGACTCTCCACCTCGAGCACTCTCTGTCTTATCAGAGAAAGCAGCACTTTAGACACTTTCTTTTAAAAAGGTTTCCAAACCCAAAATTTTCTAGTCCAACGAAAATATTTAAAAAGAATCCCCTCAAATGTCTCAAAATTCCAATTCAAATATCGACAATCTTTTTAAATTTAAAATAACCAGAATTTAACTTAGCAGCACTCAAATGGTTAACAGCTTCAGCTTTCGGTACAGAAAAGTGGGTGGAGCTGAAACAAAGTAACAGACACCTTTTTAAAGACAGCTTTCAGACAAAAGGAATGCTGTAGCTTTTTAAACATTCATACGTGCTTTGTAAAAATTCACACTTTAAAAAAAACTGTAGAACATCATAAAAGAGTCATCATCTTCCCTCTTCTCCTCCTTTATTCCATCATAACTATTCTATCCTTTCTCCCATAAGCCAATTTTCAATTTCTGATGTTTCCTACTGAATCCCTTTCTGTCTGTAACCAGAATCCACTCGCAAAACATGGTGGCAGCCTCCATGATCAGTGTCCTTGACAAAAGGGTCGTTCGTCCTCCCTGTACCAGACAGGAGAAGATTTGGTCACCGCGGAGGCCTGTGACCATCACTGGGGCTGAGAGTCTTGAGAGAGTACATTTCCAATACAAGTAACAGACAAAACGTTTTGCCCCCTTGTCTGATCGTGTTGCATAGCCGCAGCTGCTGCCACAAGGCTCTCTAGCTGCTGTGCAGAGTTCAAATCAGGCCTGTTACTTTCACGGATTGGGGGTTGGTAACGTGGACCATTATTCGGACATCAACTATAGTTGCATTCACGAGCATAATGTCCGGGCTCATAACAGTTATAACTATAATGTATGTAACCTTCATGTAACAACACTGTACTGTATACACCTAAGTAATGCACACCTTGACCACAGGGGGTGAACTTGTGGGAGACACTCCTCACCTGGTCATCCAGGTATATAAAGGGAGTTCCCACGCAGGGTCAGCACTCTTTGGTCCTGTGAATAAAGGTACAGGTCACAGAGTGACCTTGTCTCTAGTATGTGCCTCGTGTTGATTTATAGTAGAGTGTAAGGACACAATATTTGGTGACGAGAAACGGGAATCAACGACTCACGAGAATGGCCACCGGTAGCACAGAGGAACGGTACTGTGTTGGTGAGGACTGGGACGATTTAGTTGAGAGGCTCCAGCAGAGCTTTGTCACGAAGGACTGGCTGGGAGCGGCAGCGGCAGCGGCTGACAAGCGAAGGGCGCATCTATTGATCAGTTGTGGACCTAAGACGTACGCGCTGATGAAAGACCTGCTCGCACCCGAGAAGCCGGTGGACAAGACCTTTTGAGGAGCTCAGCAAACTAATCGGTGAGCACCTCAAACTGGCGAGCAGCATACACATGGCCTGACACCGATTCTATACGCACCGACGTCGGGAAGGGCAGAGCATACCGGACTTTGTTGCGGACCTTCGGCGCTTGGCCAGCCTCTAAGTTCACAGACACCTGCAGGGGGGAGATGTTACGGGATTTCTTCATTGAGGGCATTGGTCATGCTGGGATTTTTAGGAAGCTAATTGAGACCAAGGACTTGACCTTGGAAGCAGCGGCGTTGATGGCTCAAACCTTCATGGCAGGGGAGGAGGAGACCAAGACCATATACGTGTGCAACTCTGCTCCCAACGTGGCGATGGACCAGGGAGTTAACATGGCAAACGCGACTCAGAACCCTGCAGGCAGGCAAGGGCAATTCAACACCAACCAGGCAGTAACAGACTCTAGGGTGGGTCCTCAACACAGACAATGGCAGGTTGAACGGACATTTACACCATCACAAAGGACAATACGTTCCGGGATGGGGCCATTGACACCCACTAACAGAGCGCTCAAGAGTAATCAAAGAGACAATCAGGGAGGAATGCCTGGTAACAGCTCTTTTGTTCACAACAATCTCAGCTCCTGCAGGAGGTGCGGGGGCAGACATGCTGCGAAAACCTGCAGGTTTCAACAATTTATCTGCAGAAATTGTAAATTCAGTGGCCATTTAGCCAGAATGTGCAGGAAGCCCGCAGCAAAGCTGGTTTACGAAGCGGATGAACCACAAGAGGGGTCTGCAAGGCAGGGTTATGTTTGGGACACAGCAATGGACGCTGAAGTTCAGGTGGCAAATATCCACAGCTCATACACAAAGACGCCACCTATGATGATGAGAGTACTGTTAAACGGCATCCCGGTATGCATGGAGCTGGACACAGAGCCAGCCAGTCACTTATGAGTGTCCAACAATTTGAGAAACTATGGCCACTCGGAGCTAGCAGACCCAAACTAGAACGCATTGACACGCAATTACGGACGTACTCCACAGAGATCATCCCAGTACTCGACAGTGCACATAATGGATCAGAGAACCGGCTGCCACTCTGGATTGTCCCGGGAAATGGTCCCGCGCTTTTGGCTAGCCGAGATGAATTGGAAATGGGGGGATGTGCATGCCATTTCATTTCATCTGTGGAGCGAAGTTCATGCTCTCAGGGCCTACAAAAGTTTGAGTCACTATTTCAACCTAGTGTCGGGACTTTCAAAGGTACCAAAGTAGTGATACGCATCACCCTGGACGCCTCACCAGTGCACCATAAAGCCAGAGCTGTGCCGTATGTGATGTGGGAGAAAATTGAGAGTGAGTTGGACAGGTTGCTAAGAGAGGACATAATTTCGCCCGTTGAATCCAGCGACTGGGCAAGCCCCATCGTCCCTGTCCTAAAAACGGATGGCAGGATCTGTGGAGACTACAAGGCCACCATTAACCGAGTGTCACTAAAAGACCAATACTCGCTTCCTAGAGCGGAGGATCTTTTTGCCACGCTGGCAGGCGGCAAGCTATTCACCAAGTTGGACCTCACTTCGGTCTACATGACCCAAGAACTGGCCGAAGAATCCAAGCTACTGACCACCATCACCAATCACAAGGGGCTGTTTGTTTACAACAGGTGTCCATTTGGCATTTGTTCAGCAGCCGCTATCTTTCAAAGGAACATGGAAAGCCTGCTCAAATCCATCCCCGGAACAATCGTATTTCAGGACGACATCCTTATCACGGGTCGAGACACCGAGGAACACCTCCACAACCTGGAGGAGGTGCTACGTCGACTGGACCAGGTGGGCCTGCGACTAAAAAAGTCCAAGTGTGTGTTTTTGGCTCCCGAGGTCGAATTTTTGGGCAGGAGGGTTACCGCAGACTGGATCTGGCCTACCAAATCCAAAACTGAGGTGATCCGTCGCGCGCCCATGCCCGGCAACACATCAGAGTTGCGTTCATTTCTGGGACTATTGAACTATTTCGGGAACTTTCTCCGAACTTAAGCACATTGTTGGAGCTGCTACACGTGCTCCTGCGTAAGGGTTGCGATTGGTTTTGGGGGGACTGTCAGGAACGGGCTTTCAATCGGGTGCGAAACCTGCTTTGTTCTAATAAGCTGTTGACCGTGTACAACCCCTGTAAGAAATTGATTTGGAGATGTGATGCATCATCCTATGGGGTTGGGTGCGTGTTGCAGCAGAGTAATGATGAGGGCCAACTCCAACCTGTGGCTTATGCTTCCAGGTCGCTCTCCCAAGCAGAAAGGGGATATGGGATGGTTGAAAAGGAAGCACTCGCATGTTTCTACGGGGTGAAAAAGATGCACCAATACCTTTTTGGCAGAAGGTTTGAGTTGGATATGGACCACAAGCCGTTAACATCCCTGCTGTCCGACAGCAAAGCTGTCGATGCCAATGCGTCAGCTCGCATACAGCGATGGGCTCTCACGCTGGCTGCGTATGACATTTTCGGCCAGGCACCGAAAATTGCGCTGATGCGCTCAGCAGGCTTCCACTGGCCACCACTGAGGGGGCAGCAGAGCAAAGCGTTGAGATGGTCATGGCTGTCAATGCTTTCGACAGCGCAGGCTCCCGCATCACAGCCCACAAGATCAAAACATGGACAAAACATGATTAAGAAATGTGTCCTGACTGAGGATTGGGCGTCCGCACACTGAGCATGCCCTGAAGAGGTCAGACCATTTCACAGACTACTGGATGAACTCTCCATCCAAGCCGACTGCCTACTATGGGGCAGCTGGGTAGTCATGCCCCAGAACGGAAGGGAAGCATTCATCAGGGAACTCCACAGCTAGCACCCAGGCATTGTGCTAATGAAGGCCATTGCCCGGTCACATGTATGGTGGCCGGGAATTGATGCAGACCTGGAACACTGTGTTCGCAGGTGCACAACGTGTGCCCAGCTGGGCAATGCCTCCAGGGAGGCCCCACTCAGCCCGTGGCCCTGGCCCACCAAGCCATGGTCACGTATTCACGTAGACTACGCGGGCCAGTTGATGGGGAAAATGTTCCTCGTTGTTGATGCGTACTCAAAATGGATCAAGTGCATCATATTGAATTCGTAAACAACATCCACCACAGTGGAGAGTCTGCGTGGGGTCTTTGCGATCCACGGCTTGCCGGACATCCTGGTTAGTGACAACGGCCCATGCTTCACTAGCTATGAATTCCGGGAGTTCATGTCGGGTAATGGCATCAAACATGTCAGGACAGCACCGTTCAAGCCGGCTGCCAATGGCCAGATGGAACGTGCAGTCCAAATCATAAAACAAGGCATGCTCCGGATTCAAGGACCCTTCAATGCCGCCTATCGCACCTCCTGCTGGCCTATAGGTCCCGACCGCATTCGCTCACGGGAGTCCCGCCAGCAGAACTACTCATGAAACGTACACTTAAAACTTAGCTGCCCCTCATTCACCAAGCCCTGTCAGACATTGTTGAGGGCAAGCGCCAGTCCCAAAATGAGTGCCATGACTGTAACTCAAAGGGGAGATGTATAGAAATCGATGACCCTTACTTGTTCTTAATCACGCTTTGGGGCCCAAGTGGCTTGAGGGTACTGTAATTGGTAAAGAGGGGAATAGGGTCATAATGGACAGATATGCCGCAAGGATCTGGACCAAGTAAAAAAATAAAGGTTCAGTTTGGACACTGAGGAACCTGAGGAAAATCATGAAATGCCGCCCACACCACTGCCAGTGAACGAGCAACAAGAACCTTCAGCAGCATGCACAGTCCCTGCAGCCAGCCCAGACGAGCCGGAATCACCACAGGTGACAGGCGCATGCCAAGGTTCAACAACCAGAGCCTCAACTGCGGCGCTCCACGAGAGAGCATCGACCGCCTGAAAGACTCCATCTTTGATCCAAAGACGTTTGGGGGGTGGGGGGGGGGGAGGGAGAGGTGATGTCATGTATGTAACCTTCATGTAATTGTAACCTTCATGTAACAACACTACACTGTATACACCTAAGTAATGTACACCTTGACCACAGGGGGTAAAATTGTGGGAGACACTCCTCACCTGGTCATCCAGATATATAAAGGGAGGTCCCACACAGGGTCAGCACTCCTTGGTCCTGTGAATAAAGGTACAGGTCACAGAGTGACCTTGTCTCCAGTATGTGCCTCGTGTTGATTTATAGTAGAGTGTAAGGACACAATAATAACAAATTAAGTTGCGTCTGTCTCCCGGCTGGGGAAGGGTCTGTGGAATCAAAGGACCCTCCTCCACCACCAAAACTTTGGACTCGGTAGGGACGATTTACCTTGGTCCCAAGCTTGAGTGCAAGAGTCCAACAAATCAGCCCACGGGGATCCCTAAATGTCCCTTACGGGGGGGTAAGGGAGCATTGATGAATGTCAGTTTAAATCCCTCGGTTTCCCCAAACTCTTGGCCACCACAGTTTTCCTGGGACTGGTCGTATAAATTCTACAATCAATTTGCAAAGGCCACGGGGTGTTCTTTAGCATCCTGCGGCGTGGGTAAAATTGACTGATTTCATGCCCAAACGGTTACAAATTTCATCCATGATATTCCACCAACCCTTACTTTTATTATAAATTTCTCGTGGGAGTGACTCCTTCAGTTGCCGTGAGGCACTTGCCAACAGAATTTGTTTTAAGTCTTCAAATTCAACTCTTTTCAACCACAATAACCCACAATAACCCACAATAATGCACAAGTACCGCCAGGTCTCGCTGTACTGCAGCACTTTGCAATCTTTCTCCATTTAAATAATAACTTGCTCTTTGATTTTTTTTCTGCCCCAATCAATGAACTCCCACTTTCTAACATTATACTCCATCTGCCAAATTTTTTCCCACTCTTAGCCTGTCTATGTCCTTTTGCAGATTTTTTGTACCCTCCTCACACATTGCTTTTCCTCCCATCTTTGTATCATCAGCACTTGGCTACGTTACACTCAGTCCCTTCCTCCAAGTCGTTAATATAGATTGTAAATAGTTGGGTCCCAGTACTGCGGAACCCACTAGTTACTGGTTGCCAACCAGAGAATGAACCATTTATCCCGACTCTCTGTTCACCCACCTAGTTCACTAATGTCCTTTAGGGAAGGAAATCTGCTGTCCTTACCTGGTCTCCTGGTCTGGCCTATATGTGACTCCAGACCCAGAGCAATGTGGTTGACTCTTAACTGGTTCAAGAAGGCGGCTTTTTTCATTGGAAAAGAGAAGGGCAATTGGGGATGGGTAATAAATGCCAGCCTTGCCAGTGACGCCCACATCCCAGGTTTTATTCTGGTTTTATTTATGGCCACAGCCCATGTGCAATTTCACAAATGTCTTCGTATGTGGCGGATGAGTAAATCTAGGGCAAACAGCTGTTAGATCTCTTAATTTCCAATGAAATACGAACTCCGATGGTAGTTTTAACTTTTTAATCTTGGCAGAGAGTAACAAGCTGCTAGCTGATTGCCAGTTTCTTTGTCTTACTGAACCACATGGTCAAAATGGCTGTATTTATACCTGGATCAATTTACAGAAAAGAACTCGCCGCCTTTGACCTTATTGGCTCAATTAATAGTCTTTTAACGTTTTAATTGGCTCGCTACCCAAGGTCCGAAAATGTCAAGTTGATTGATGACTTAATGCAATGTGGCCTGTGTTTTTTCACAGCCTGCCTAAATGCAGCCTGGCTGTAGAGCTTGAATTCTCTATCAATCCCCCCTTTGATTCTTTCACAAACTGAATCATAAAACTTCAGGTATCACTGGTTAAACATTCTACAAAATAATTTCATACATGTTAATAGAGTTTCCTTCTAAAATTTGTTGATGTGTTTCGCCACATGTCCGGACTAGTAGCTTCCACACAAATTTACACCAACCCGAGTTCCATCGTGGCCACAATGGAAGTCTGGTTTTAGTAGGTTAATTAACCTTATTCCAATTTAATCCAAATCAATACCTTAATTCAACCTTTCCTTAAGCATAACATACCCCTGTGCCACGTACAGACGGTCTGCTGGGACCTGCAAGGTGTCTCACCTGCGGGACAGCAGCTACAGCCGCCTGGTCGCAACAACATTTAATCAACATAAACAATATAAAAGTAAAACAATTACAACAAATAGAATTAAACCTTCCACCAATGAAGTTCCTATTGAACCTAGCCATTAAGTGGCTCCACTCCACAAAGTGAATGATGGGGGGTTGCTTAAGTTTTTCTACCTCCTTTTGGATATGCTCCACTAAGTGGGTAATTTCTTCGGAGCTTTCTGGGATATATGTGCAACACTCAGTTCCGAGTAGGGTGCAAGTACCTCCCTTTTCAGCCAGGATGTAATCAAGGGCTGGTCTATTCTGTAGGGCTACTGTGCGGATTGCTACCATTTCTGCATTGATTGGCTACCCGTTCCACAACGGATGCCATGCTAATGGATTCCCTTGCCAGTTTGGCAGTCCCATACCCAGGGATCAGAATGGCAAAGAACCTCTCTGTTTCTGTGATAGCTCTCTTAGGACGGTGTAAATGTTCCGACAGTGACTTTATATGATGCATATAAGGCACAATATAGGCTAAATAGCAGGATCCCATCCAATTCTGGGGCAACAAAGGGTAGGCCTTGTGGCCACACACCCAATAGGTGCCATTATATGCAATGAATGTTTCTTTGTCAGCAACACTCCGGGGCCTGTCCAGGCTTTTCCATCTGTTTAATTCAGAATCCCTGTTACGTAAAAAATTCCCACATCGGCCCAGTTTGGACGGTTCGGTGGCTTGATTATATTATAATTCCGGGAGCAGTTACAATACCCCATATTTTGGCCTCCTTTGATGTTTCTAATCAGACAGACCGATTCCCCCGGTCTTCCTATTCCCGTTATATTAGTGATAACAAAAAATGGGGGCCGTTTGGAATTATTGTAGTACGGTTGGTATCCCCCTTCAAAGGTAGTCAGATTGTAACCTGCTGACTTCCATTTACGTGCCCAGTTTTCCGTATCCTGAAACGCATTGCCTGTTTTGTTTTGATTAATTATCCACTCAGCCATTTCCGAGATATTCAAGGGTACTGGCCTCAAGAGAATCCCTCCCTTTGAGTGAATAGGAATATGCGTACACACCCAACAACTAGAAATGTTACCTTGTTTGGCATAAATGTATGACATACATAAAAAGGTATTTACATGTATTTCCCTTGCTACCCTACTATTTCCCTTTGGTGCAGAGGGTTGGCTAGTAAGAAGTAGGCCTATGCCTAGAATACCTACAATCAATACTACAGTAAATTTATACATTTTCACGAAAAGTAATTGTCCTTATTAGATTTCAGCTTCAGTTACGGGTGCTCGTTTAACGTGTGAAGCGTGGATCCAGGCTTTCTTTCCTTGGACTTTAACAGCTGCCTGGGTGGTCAATAACTCTTGATAAGGTCCCTCCCACTTGGCACCCAAAGGTTCTTTATGCAACTTTTTCACATACACCCAGACTCCTGGGATGATGTCGTGTCCTCCTTCGGGTGGATTACCCCAAGCTGCCGATACCTGTCGGGAAACAGAACTAATAGCATTGGTTAAGTTCTGACAGTATGATAACAAAGTGTCACCCATTAAGTGAACATCAGCTTTCCGTAAATTGATAGTTCCTGGCAGCGACATGGGTCTTCCTGTTATAATTTCAAATGGGCTTAGACCTGTAGTTATGTTCGGGGTTGCCCTAATGCTACATAGCACTATTGGTAGTGCCTGGGGCCATGGTGTTCCTTCAATTCTTCTTTCTTCAAAGTTCTAATTGACCATGTCACCCGACCATCCTCAAAATGCAACGATGAATCTACTTGGATTAGAACGTCCATTCCCAAAAGGGGTTGATCTACTGGGCCTATCCAGACCGGCGTGGTTAGTTCATGTGGACCCAGCCCTATAAGTAGATCAACCCCTTTTGGGAATGGACGTTCTAATCCAAGTAGATTCATCGTTGCATTTTGAGGATGGTCGGGTGACATGGTCAATTAGAACTTTGAAGAAAGAAGAATTGAAGGAACACCATGGCCCCAGGCACTACCAATAGTGCTATGTAGCATTAGGGCAACCCCGAACATAACTACAGGTCTAAGCCCATTTGAAATTATAACAGGAAGACCCATGTCGCTGCCAGGAACTATCAATTTACGGAAAGCTGATGTTGTCCTTTTAATTTCCATTTTATGGCCTCCAACTCCATAGGCTGTACGTGCCCTACCATCCAACGGCAAAAAGTCTCCATATTGTAGGGGTAAGCATGTTAATTCTGCCCCTGTGTCTAAAAGACAGTCCACATCCTTATCGCCCACCCTCACAGTTATATATAGCCCATCTCCCCTTTGTTGTATTAGTGCGAGGAGGGGGGCCAGGGTGGGCTCTAATCGTTTTTTGCTATCCCAAGTAACTCCTTCTGTTGTATTGTCAGTCGCTTAAATGCTTCTATGAGGTCGTTATCTTGTGACAAGCCTGGTTTGTTGGCTGAATTGTATCCCTGGCTGCGTCCTCTTCCCCAGCCACGACCTTTCTGTTTTGCCCTGCACATCTTGGCCCAGTGACCACCTTTCCCACAATAATGACATTTTCCGGGTAATTTTCCTAATAACTTTATCGGAACCTGGGATTTCCATCCCATAGCCTGTACAGCTCGGACTTTAGCTCCCATATCCCGATCTAATTGGTTACATCGATCCACCAATGCTGCAAAGGTAGTTCCTCTACCTTCCCAGTCCGGTAACACTACCTTAAGCATTTTGGACAGTTCTGGCTTTAGACCTGCCACGAAAGCTGCTTTCAGGGGTCCAAACACTTGTTCATCCATTTCCTCATCCGTATTATTCATACCCGAGTGTTCTAGCCACGTGCATCTAAACCGCTCGTCATACTCCAGGACCTCCTCTGTTCCTTTCTGTTGGCAAGCTGCAATTTTTCCCCAGTCTGTCTTAGCTGGAGTGAAGGCTTGCAGCCAGTGTTTAATCGCCTCCCATCCTGCGTCTAATTCTTGCTCATTCTGCCCCAAAGCTTCATCTACCTTGTCGTGCAATTTTCTTCCCTGTGTTTTTGGCACCATTATGGTCAAAATTTGCACTCCGTCCCAAGGATGAAGTTGATATATATTTCTTAAGCGGTCCAATTGGTCCCATGTTTTTACTCCCCCTTTCTTTGGATTGGGCAATTCCTTGGACCATTTATTAATTTTCTCTGGGTCTGCCGGAGCATGAACTAAGTATTCTTCGTACACCCTTCTCTTTGTTTTTTTGGTTCTGCCCTCATCCGCAGTCTCTTCTGATTTGACCACAACTCGTCTTTTTTTAAACGGGGCAAAGCGCACCCCTAATTCGTCATCCTCCGACACTGTATTGTCGGAGGATTCGGAATCCGTATCTATTCCTCGGTCGTGTCTTCAGGTTTGCGCTTTTAATTTATCCAAACATGGGTACCCTGGGAATTTTCCTTTTCCTATTACTGTCTCTTGACCTAATGATTTTTTCCATTCTTTAATTTCACCTTTAAGATCTTTAACTTCCGCTTCCAGCTTTTCAAGTTCAAGCTTTTTCTGTCGCAGCTGTGCACAAACAGCTTGCAATTGATCCTTTGTACTGGTCAGTTCTCGATCATGTTGGGAACGCATTATAATTTCATTCTGATTTCGAATCTGGCCCATAACCGCTAGGGACCATCTAGTTCGCTCTTTATTTTTCATACGGGTCGTTTTTCCCCAGACCCTTTTAATCTCGTCCAAGGACCATTGTCCTTTGGAGGTTCCGTACTTTTGTTCGATCTTAATACAGGTTTTAGATAAGTTGAATTGTTGCTCTATGTATTCTTTCAACTGTTCGAGAATTAAATCTAGCGAAACTTCAGGTGGTGCCTTGCCACCTTTAACAGTTGTAGGCAATTCTTTGCTCTTATCTCCTGCTGCCATTTCTTTACTGGGGTCCCGAGTCGTAGGCTCTCTCGCCGATCAATAGGTCGATGATTAATTAACTAACACACCGCCGAAGTTTAGACGTCTATAGGACCTCAAGCCGACTACCAACCGGAGGGTTCGCAAACCGGAGGCTTTCGGAATCACGTAGAAGGAGAGGCGAATTTAGACTTTTGACCGAGGACTTTTTTTAAAAAGAGGAGTCCTTACCTCAATATGTAGGTCCGATGTCCAAAATTCAGTTTCTTTCCTCAGCGACCCTGCTCGCAGCGCCAAAATTGTTAGATCTCTTAATTTCCAATGAAATACGAACTCCGATGGTAGTTTTAACTTTATAATCTTAACAGAGAGTAACAAGCTGCTGGCTGATTGCCAGTTTCTTTGTCTTACTGAAACCACATGGTCAAAATGGCTGTATTTATACCTGGATCAATTTACAGAAAAGAACTCTCCTTCTTTGACCTTATTGGCTCAATTAATAGTCTTTTAACGTTTTAATTGGCTCGCTACCCAAGGTCCGAAAATGTCAAGTTGATTGATGACTTAATGCAATGTGGCCTGTGTTTTTTCACAGCCTGTCTAAATGCAGCCTGGCTGTAGAGCTTGAATTCTCTATCACAGCTTTATCTTGGCTAGTGAGGAATTGCTAAAAGAACTGTGCCCTATTCGGTTTGCATTTTGAGGAACTTCCTGGGTGTGAAGAAAACAGAAGGAATCTATAAAGATACTTCTGGATCAGGACATCTACAGATGTTCAAGGGCTATTGGTTGGCTGTCTTGACTTGTATTCATAGAATTTACAGCACAGAAGGAAATCACAGAAGTATGCCTGTGCTGAAACCATCTCTTCAAATATTCTGACCCCATTTTCCAGCCCCTTCCATGTTTTCGAATACTTATCCAATTCCTTTTAATAATATTTTAGGGCTTAATTTTCCTCAGTGATTTGCACCGTTTTTTTGGAGCAGGCTGCTTTTTTTGGCCTAAGTTTTAAAAAAAAAAAGTTTCCCCAATCAATTTGCACCAGCATAACTCAGTTACTATTTTTGTAAGTTTTTTTTTTCAGCCAAAGGGGGCGTAACCTGCCACCCGCTCCAATAACCTGCCACCTGCGCCAACCTTTCCTCATAAGTCAACCACCTCATCTCTGGAATCAACCTTGTGAATTCCACAATTCACCACCCTCTGAGTGAAAAAATTTCTCCACATCTTGGGGTCAAGTTTCGGCCGCCCGCTAGAATGGCGCACATCGGAGAGGCCCGCCTAATTTATAGAACAAAAATTGCGCCGAATACTTGCCTTACAATTCTCCAATAGCTGTAGGCCTATTTCCACCTCGGCGCGGCGCAGCAGGAGCTGTTGGGGCGGAGCTACAGCCCTGCGCCGAAAACAGTGCCAGCAGCTGCGCGCGTGCTGTCTCCGGGGCGACTACCCTATCCCAGGCCGATGGGACGTCACCCCTATCCCTGGCCGAGTGGCCAGCGCATCTTACCTCGGCGGCAGGGCCCGCCCGCCCAGCCTCGCCCAAAGTCTTCGGCGGGGCCCGGCTTCTTCGTTGGTTGGCGGGGCCCGCCCGCCCCGCATCTCGCTGGGGCGGGCCCCGGCTGAAGAGACGTCGGCAGCCCAGCATCGGCTGCTTGTGGGTCCCGCCTGAAGTCCTCGGCGGAGCCCGGCATCGTCGTCATCTTCTCTTCTCCCCCTCCCCCCCCCCCCCATTTTCTTCTCTTCTCTCCTCCCCCCCCTCTTCTCTCCCCCCCCTCCTTCTCTCCGCCCCCCTTCTTCTCTTCTCTTCCCCCCACCACCTTCTCTTCTCTTCCCCTTCTTCTCTTCTCTTCCCCTTCTTCTCTTCTCTTCCCCTTCTTCTCTTCTCTTCCCCTTCTTCTCTTCTCCCCCCCCCACCTTCTTCTCTTCTCTCATCCCCCCCCCACCTTCTTCTCTTCTCTCATCCCCCCCCCCCCGCACCTTCTTCTCTTCTCTCCCCCCCCCACCTTCTTCTCTTCTCTCCCCCCCCACCTTCTTCTCTTCTCTCCCCCCCCTCACCACCTTCTTTTCTCCCCCCCCCCATTTTCTCCACACCCTCCCCATTTTCTCCACCCCCCCCCATTTTCTCCACCCCCCCCATTTTCTCCACCCCCCCCCCATTTTCTCCACCCCCCCATTTTCTCCACCCACCCCCCCCATTTTCTCCACCCACCCCCCCCATTTTCTCCACCCCCCCCCATTTTCTCCACCCACCCCCCCCATTTTCTCCACCCACCCCCCCATTTTCTCCACCCACCCCCCCCATTTTCTCCACCCCCCCCCATTTTCTCCACCCCCCCCCCATTTTCTCCACCCCCCCCCCATTTTCTCCACCCCCCCCCATTTTCTCCACCCCCCCCCTCTTCTTATCTTCTCTTTCCCTCCCCCCCCCCCCCATATTCTCCTCCCCCCTCCCCACCCCCCATCTTCTCCCCGGTGCTGCAGTAGGTGAGTAGAAATTATTTTTTATTTATTGAGTGATTTTTAATTTTAATTTTTTAATTTATTTGGATTGATTTATTGGATTATTTATTGATTTATTTATAATTTATTATTGATGATGGCTCTTTATTTGTAAAAGTGAAGTGTTTAATGTTTGTAAACCGCGCCCCCCCCCCCCCCCCCATATCTTTCGTTCCATACACCTGATTTCTAAGTGTAGGCAAGGTTTTTCTGAGCGTACAAAAATCTACACTTACTCCAAACCAACTTAGAATGGAGTAAGTTTTCGCTGCCTAAACTTGCAAAACAGATGTAAGTGGCCGGACATGCCCCCTTTTGGAAAAAAAAATCTGTTCTAAAATGCAACTGTTCTAACTGACTAGAACTGGAGCAAACTAAAGGCCGAGAATTGCAATTTCTTAGACACTCCATTCTAAACTATTTGCTCCAAAAAAATAGGAGCAACTCAGGCCGAAATTTGACCCCAGTGGTCCTAAATTTCCTATCCCGTATCCTGAGACTGTGACCCCTTGTTCTAGACTTCCCAGCCAGGGGAAACATCCTCCCTGCATCCATTCTATCCAATCCAGTCAGAATTTTATACATTTCAATGAGATCCCCACTCATTTTTCTAAACTCTAGTGAATACAGGCCTGGTCGACCCAATCTCTCGTCATATGACAGTCCTGCCATCCCAGGAATCAATCTGGTGAACCTTTGCTGCACTCCCTCTATGGCAAGTATATCCTTTCTTAGGTAAGGAGACCAAAACTGCACACACTGCTCCAGGTGCGGTCTCACCAAGGCCTTGCATAACTGTAGTAAGACATCCTTGCTCCTTTACTCAAATCCTTTTGCAGTGAAGGCCAACATACCATTTGCCTTCCTACCTGCTTGCTGCACCTGCATGTTTGCTTTCAATGACTGGTGTATAAGGACACCCAGGTCCCTCTGTACATCGACACTTCCCAAGCCATCACCATTTTAAATAACACTTTGTCCTAATGTTTTTCCTACCAAAGTGGACTTCCCGTTTTTTTTCCTAGCATGGCAGCAGCCTCCCGTAACAAAATTGAGTAGGCCTCCTGAGCTTCCGCCCGAGGATGAGTGTGCAACGCCACACTTTTGCGCTGCTATCTCTTTGGGCGTAAAAACTGAATTTGGCAGTTTGAGCTTGCACCTAACACCTGGCGGTAAAATCAGCACTCGGGCGGTGACACCGTCTCAAAAATGGCAGTACTGAATTTCAACCCTTAAGAATGCAGATAGCCATCTCACAAACAAACTAATAGTATATCTAGTTCTGGATTTTTATTAGGTATCATGGTGGAGTTTAAGTAATCTAAGCCCACGGACCAGATGATGGACTCAATTTTCCCCAGTTACATGCGCCGTTTTTTTGGCACACGCCGCTTTTTTTTGGTGTCAATTAAAGTATCCAAGTTTCCCCAAGGTTTCGGCGCCAGCGTAACTCAGCTAGTTACAATTTATTTAGGATAGTATTTTTTTGCGCAACCTGGTATCTGCGCCAGTTTTTCAGATTTAAGCAAGTTTGCCCCACTTACATTTTTCCTAGGATGGCGTATGTGACCACTCCCAAAAACCTTCTGGGCACAAGAAAAAGCAGCACACATTAAAAAATCGGCGCAGAAAGATGCCATTGTTTTTATGTGACGTTTTGGGGGGAGTCAAGAAGATGCATTGTGAAGCTTAATTTTTTCAAAGTCAAAGGGAGAAAATGGAAGTCTAATATAATTCTTTAATTTTAGATTTATTTCAAAGTACCACGCCACCACCTCCTCACTGGGCTTGAGGGTCAGAGCGTTGGCCGGCAGAATCACTCCCTCGCCCGGACACAAGATCTTGGGGCTCGGCTTCAAAAGAAGCCCTGGGGGTGGGTGGGGGACGCGGGGTGAGGGGGGTGGAAGCCAGACTGAAGGGATGAGAACCCTTATACATACAGCAGCTTCAATCGAAGCTCGGTGCGTGGGCGGGTGGGGGGGCGGGTGAACACCGGGCGCCGAGCCCCTGTGTCCGGGCAAGGGAGCGATTCTGCTGGCCGACCCTCAAGCCCGGTGAGGAGAAGTTTGGTCGGCTGTGGGGTGGTATTTTGAAAAAAATCAAAAATTAAAGAATTGCATTAGACTTTGTTGTCCCAAATGTCTTCATTGAATGCCTAGCTTCCCATTCTAAGCAAGCCTATTGCGCATTCACAGACCAAGGTGTGGTCCATACTAGGGCGTCGACCTTGGGGAGAGTGCGAGAGGAAAGGAGGTTTAAGTCCTTTGTCCTGCTGTGTTGAGCTTCTTGCAAAGCTACAATTTAATTATGGGGGCAATAGTGACAAAGCCATACCTTGTACAAGCCTTCTACATGATGGTGCTGCGGAGAAGACGATTGATTAGACATCATCGCATGAGGAACCTCAGAGTACGTAGGATGATGGGCAGTAGGCCTTACCCACATCGGATATATCGAGACAGGCATTCATACCTGCACCTGAGTGATGCAGACTGTGTCAGAAGGCTGCATTTCTGCAAAAGAAGTTGTAACCAAGATCTATGAGTTAGTAAAAGCAGACCTGCAACCTAGAAGCGTCAGAAGGACTGCTTTGTCAGTTGAAGTAAAGGTCTAGCGAGAAGGAGGAACTGAAGAAAATCCTTATTAGTCAGGAAATTGCGATAGGAAAACTGATGGGATTGAAGGCTGATAAATCCCCAGGGTCTGATAGTCTGCATCCCAGAGTACTTAAGGAAGTGGCCCTAGAAATAGTGGATGCATTGGTGGTCATTTTCCAACAATCTTATAGACTCTAGATCAGTTCCTATGGATTGGAGGGTAGCCAATGTAACCCCACTTTTTAAAAAAGAAGGGAGAGAGAAAACAGAATCATAGACCAGTTAGCCTGACATCGGTAGTGGGGAAAATGTTGGAATCAATTATTAAAGATGTAATAGCAGCGCATTTGGAAAGCAGTGATGGGATCGGTCCAAGTCAGCATGGATTTATGAAAGGGAAATCGTGCTTGACAACTCTTGTAGAATTTTTTGAAGATGTAACTGGTAGAGTGGACAAGGGAGAACCAGTGGATGTGGTGTATTTGGACTTTCAAAAGGCTTTTGACAAGGTCCCACACAAGAGATTAGTGTGCAAAATTAAAGCACATGGTATTAGGGGTAATGTATTAACATGGATAGAGAACTGGTTGGCAGACAGGAAGCAAAGAGTAGGAATAAACGGGTCCTTTTCAGAATGGCAGGCAGTGACTAGTGGGGTATCGCAAGGTTCAGTGCTGGGACCCCAGCTATTTATAATATACATTAATGATTTATACGAAATAATTGAATATAATATCTCCAAGTTTGCAGATGACACTAAGCTGGGTGGCAGTGTGAGCTGTGAGGAGGATGCAAAGAGGCTGCAGACTTGGACAGGTTAGGTGAGTGGGCAAATGCATGGCAGATGCAGTATAATGTAGATAAATGTGAGGTTATTCACTTTGGTGGCAAAAACAGGAAGGCAGAATATTATCTGAATGGTGACAGATTAGGAAAAGGGGAGGTGCAACGAGACCTGGGTGTCATGGTACATCAGTCATTGAAAGTTGGCATGCAGGTACAGCAGGCGGTGAAGAAGGCAAATGGCGTGTTGGCCTCCATAGCGAGAGGATTTGAGTATAGGAGCAGGGAGATCTTACTGCAGTTGTACAGGGCCTTGGTGAGGTCACACCTTGAATATTGTGTGCAGTTTTGGTCTCCTAATCTGAGAAAGGACATTCTTGCTATTGAGGGAGTGCAGCGAAGGTTCACCAGACTGATTCCCGGGATGGCAAGACTGACATATATGAAAAAAAACTGGATAGACTAGGCTTCTAGTCACTGGAATTTAGAAGCAATGAGAGGGGATCTCATAGAAACATATAAAATTCTGACGGGATTGGGCAGGTTAGATGCAGGAAGAATGTTCACGAGATGTTGGGGAAGTCTAGAACCAGGGGTACAGTCTAAAGATATGGGGTAAGCCATTTAGGACCGAGATGAGGAGAAACTTCTTCACTCAGAGAATTGTGAACCTGTGGAATTCTCTATCACACAAAATTGTTGAGGCTAGTTCATTATATATATTCAAAAGGGATTTAGATGTGGCCCTTATGGCTAAAGGGATCAAGGGGTATGGAGAAAAAGCAGGAATGGGGTACTGAAGTTGCATGATCAGCCATGATCATATTAAATGGTGGTGCAGGCTCAAATGGCCTGCTCCTGCTCCTATTTTCTATATTTCTATGTTACAGCTGCACTTAAATTTTATACCATTCCAGGCCACAACAGTGGATGTGTGTGCCATTTCTCAACATGCAACACATCTGCATTCGGCAGGTGACTGCTGCACTATATGCCCGGAGGAATGGATACATAAAGTTCCCCATGACTTCCCAGGCAATGCGTGACAGGGTTGTGGGCTTCTCCAGGATTGTTGGCTTCCCAAAGGTACAGGGCTGCATTGATGGTACCCACATTGGCTTGCGAGCACCTTTTGAGGATTCCGAAATGTACAGGAACAGAAAAGGCTTCCACTCCGTGAATGTGCAGCTCGTGTGTGACGACATGCATCGCATCATGTCAGCTGAGAGCACGAATGATGCGTTCATCCTACGCGGGAGCACTATTTCTGCCATGTTTCAGCAACAGCCAGAAGGGCAGAACTGGCTGCTGGGAGACAAAGGGTACGGCCTCGCCACCTGGCTCATGATGCCCCTATGTGTAACCTGGACGGAAGTTGACCGGGAATACAACATGTCGCACATTGTGACGTGCAACATAATAGAGAGGACTATTGGCATTTTGAAGCAGCGTTTCCGATGCCTGGACCGTTCTGGAGGCTACTTGCAATACTCCCCAGAGATTGTCGGTCAGTTCATTGTTGTGTGCTGCATGCTGCATAACTTGGCCATCATGAGGCAGCAGCAGCTGGTAGTAGAAGACCCACCTGAGGTGAGAGTGGCTGATGATGAGGAGGAACATGCAGATGACGAGGAGGACGAGGAAGCCATGCAACTACCTGAACCCGGAGCACGACGGCGGAGGAGAACGGGCCGTTGTGCCCTTTTAACGATTGCTTGAGCCTTGCGCCAGCTGCTCATCCGTGAACGCTTTGCTGCCTGAAGGCTCAGCAGCAACTATTCCAAATGGACCATGTTTGCAGTTTGGACCTGTTCCAAAATGTTGTGTTGTGTTAATGGAACAAATAATGGAAATGATTCTTCTTTAGTTCAAAAAGTTGTGTTAATAATGGAAATGATTCAGTTATAATTGAAAATATATATTTTTCAAAAGTTTAACACTTGTTTACACTTAACTTAACTTTAATAAAAATATTCTTGTATCAAACTTTAAAGTTTTCAGTTAAGATCACTTACAAACTTTAAAACGTGTAAATTTACATCGCTGACAAACTTTTAATGTGAGAACAGTAACAACAATAATAACAACAATAGCAGCAGCAAACAAAGGCTGCACCTATCTCTCCTCCACCTTATTCTAAGACCGCCCGCTGCACTTGGTCTTGGTGACTTCACCTCTGCCCGCAGGCAGTGGCGCAGCGTTTCTCGGGTTGGTACCAAGCTTATTCTTTCGAGCATCTCGGGTAATGTGCACTTCTTGATGGGGGCGTGGGTAGGTGGTAATTTGGAAGGCCCGACTTGGGCCTCTTCAGAGGCTGGTCTGGGGATTGGAGTGGGAGTGGCAGTTGATTCGGTCAATGGCCGCGGGGTCTGGGCATGTTCTCTTATTGCAGCAGCTAACTCCGACATTCCCTCCCTCGTGCCCTGACAGTGTACCAGCTACCTGCAACATTCCCTCCCTCATATTCACCGACAGTGTCTCAACAACCTGCAATATTCCCTCCCTCATGTTCACGGGACAGTGTGCCCATTTTTCGTGGGTGTTGTTACTTCTCCCGACAGTCCCATACCTCATTACCCATCCCACAATGGTGTCCAGGAGTGATCGTGTAAGGTCAATGCTCTCCGCACTCATTGCCATCATCTGAACCACATCTGTTGGATCTTGCACCTCAGGAGAGCGCTGTCGAGCTCTCCTTCCCCTCCTCACCCTGGGTGTGACTCACTGCATCCGACTGGGACCCGCAGCCTCTTACTGTGCGAAACCATGGAATGTCCCAACACTCGTGCCACTGAGAAAAGGGGCTAGCACCTCAATGGGCAGCAACTGCACCTCCTCCAGAGTGAGTTCAAGAGTGGGGGCTTCATCCTCCCCTCGGGATGGTCACTATTGCACAGTAATCTTCTGCAAGTTGATTCCAACGTTTCTTCTTTTCTTTTGGTGAAACTTTTATGTGACCTCTGCTGGTGTCCAGCTCGTGCCATCTGGCCTCAATTGCAGTAGCTAGTGCCTCCACTTCGTCCTGAGATAAATTTTTGGTCCTTGAGCCACATTGCATATTGCAGCCCTGATTTTTCCACTGAGAAATTAAAGTTCTCGCACGCAACTGGCTCTTTAAAAATGGCCAAACGCAGACCTGGAGCTGCACTGTAGCTCTCCCACTCTTTTTCCTGCCATCCTGTGCAGCAGACACCCACGGTGCCATGAACTTGGCTGCTGCTGCCCTCTCCTGATGAGTCATCCCCCTCAACAGTACCCAAAGCGGTATATCTGTTTTGCAGGGGGATGACCGCAGGGAACCCCTATACTACCTTCCTTCCACTGTTCTTCCTGTTGGTCACCCATCCCCTATCTGGCTGATACCCTTTACCTGCGGTGTGACCAACTCACTAAACGTGCTATTCACGACATCCTCAGCATCTCCAGGGGATGAGCCCTCTGGTGGTTAGACAAGGTATTTACAGGTTTACATATATACCACTGCCGCCCCCCCTCCCCAAAAAAAGTCAATAGTGTAACTATTTACAAGGTGAGTCAATCTGGGGCATTTCTTTCCCTGGTTGATCGTCTTGGTACAAATGCTGGTTTTGGTGAGTCGTTTATTGGGCACCCACTGGGCTGCTGTGCAGCTGGCCTTGCTGGGCTGCCTGGTATGGTGAGGGCTGCTGCAGGTGATGGGCTCTGATTCGTGGTCAACTGCTTTGTCGGTTGCCACTGGTGTGTGTGTTGGGGGATCAAAAAAGGTAGGGTCTAATGTGGGTTGCTCTGGATACTCCGTGAATCTGAGTTTGGTTTGGTCCAAGTGTTTCCTGTAGATGAGTCTATTTGAAAGTTTGACCCGAAACACCCTACTCCCCTCTTTGGCCATAACAATGCCAGGAAGCCACTTGGGACCTTGTCCATAGTTCAACACAAATACAGGATCATTGATTTCAATTTTGCATGACACATTTGCGTTATCATGATATGTACTTTGTTCAAGCCGCCTGCTCTCTACCAGTTCATGTAGATCAGGGTGGACTAACGAGAGCCTTGACTTAAGTGCCCTTTTCATGAGCAGTTCAGCGGGTGGAATCCCAGTGAGCGAGTGGGGTCTCGTGCATTAACTAAGCAGGACTCGGGATAGGCAAGTCTGCAGTGAGCCTTCAGTAACCCTCTGCAAGCTCTGTTTGATTGTTTGCACTGCTCTCTCTGCCTGACCATTAGATGATAGTTTGAACGGGGCAGATGTTACATGTTTGATCCCATTGCAGGTCAGGAACTCTTTGGACTCGGCACTGGTGAAACACGGCCCGTTGTTGTTCACAAGGACATCAGGCAGGCCGTGGGTGGCAAACATGGCCCGCAGGCTTTCAGTGGTGGTAGCAGACGTGCTTGCTGACATTATCTCTCATTCAATCCATTTGGAGTACGCATCTACAATCACTAGGAACATTTTACCCAAGAACGGGCCTGCATAGTCTGCATGGACCCTAGACCACGGTTTTGAGGGCCAAGACCATAAACTTAGTGGCGCCTCCCTGGGTGCATTACCTAACTGTGAACATGTGTTACATTTGTGTACGCAGGACTCTATGTCCACATCGATACCGGGCCACCACACGTGGGA
This sequence comes from Pristiophorus japonicus, assembly GCF_044704955.1. NCBI lineage: Eukaryota > Metazoa > Chordata > Chondrichthyes > Pristiophoridae > Pristiophorus > Pristiophorus japonicus. The sequence goes on from NC_091988.1 coordinate 61,872,323, forward strand.
TCTGGCTATGGCTTTCATCATTACAATGCCTGGGTGAGTACTGACTGTGGAGATCACTAATGAAAGCGTCCCTGCCCTTTTTGGGTACCACTACCCGATTTCCCCACAGACGGCAGTCTGCCTGTATGGACATTTCATCTTTGCGCCGCTGGTACGGCTTTATCTCTTCCTGCATTTCTAATGGGACACTGGACCAGTTCCCGTGAAGCACACAGTGTTTTACGAAGGACAATAGGGGGTCCTGGCTTGTCCAGGTTCTTATCTGTCGGGCAGTAACGGGTGATTGCTCACTTTCGAATGCTTCCATTACCATGGCTAAATCCCCGTGGTGGGCATTGGCAGCCTACTGAGAACATCGGCATAGTTTTCTGTGCCTGGCATGTGGCGGTAGGCGTAGTAGTATGTGGACAACGTGAGCGGCCAACTCTGGATACGGGCTGATGCATTCGTATTTATCCCCTTGCTTTCAGAAAAGAGGGATATCAGTGGCTTATGGTCAGTTTCCAATTCAAATTTGAGCCCAAACAGATATTGATGCATTTTCTTTACCCCATAAACACATGCTAACGCTTCTTTTTCAATCATGCTGTAGGTCCTCTCAGCCTTAGACAGACTTCTAGATGCATAAGCAACCAGTTGCAATTTCCCAGATTCATTAGCTTGTTGCAATACACACCTGACACCGCATGACGACGCATCACATGCTAGTACCAAACGCTTACATGGATCATACAACACAAGCAATTTGTTTGAGCATTACAATTTTCTAGATTTTACAAAGGCATTTTCTTGGTTTTTGTCCCATACCCATTCGTCTCCTTTACGCAGTAAGGTGTGCAGTGGTTCTAACAATGTACTGAGACCCGGTAAGATGTTACCAAAGTAGATCAGGAGTCCTAGAAACGACTGCAGCTCCGTCATGTTCTGTGGCCTCGGTGCGTTCTCGATTGACTCCGTCTTCGAATCGGTGGGCCTGATGCCGTCTGCCGTGATTCTTCTCCCCAGGAACTCCACTTCAGGCGCCAGGAAAACGCATATAGTGTTTTAACCTGAGCCCCATGCGGTTGAGCCGACTAAGTACCTCCTCCAGGTTCTGCAGATGCGCAACTGTGTCCCAACCTGCAACCAAGATGTCGTCCTGGAAGACCACAGTGCGCGGGACCGACTTCAGTAAGCCTTCCATGTTTCTCTGGAATATCGCCGCGGCTGATCGAATCCCAAACGGGCATCTGTTGTAAATGAAGAGGCCTTTGTGCGTGTTGATGCAGGTGAGGCCCTTCGATGATTCCTCCAGCTCCTGCGCCATGTAGGCTGAGCGTCTTTCCTCCCGCCGGCGTCGCAAAAAGATCGTCTGCCTTTGGCAGTGGGTATTGATCCTGCAGGGAGAAACGATTGATAGTACTTTGTAATCACCACAGATTCTTACGGTGCCGTCTTCCTTGAGGACTGGAACAATCGGACTGGCCCACTCGTTGAATTCGATCGGCGAAATGATGCCCTCTCATTGCAGCCGGTCCAGCTCGATCTCCACCCTTTCTCTGATCATGTACGGTACTGCTCTCACCTTGTGATGGATGGGTTGCACCCCCGGAATTAGGTGGATCTGCACTTTTCCTCCTTGGAACTTCCCAATGCCTGGTTCGAACAGCGAGGGGAACTTGTTTAAGACCTGGGCACATGAAGTGTCGTCGACGGCTGAGAGCGCTCGGACGTCGCCCAGTTCCAGCGTATCTTCCCCAGCCAGCTGCTGCCGAGCAGTGTGGGGCCATCGCCCAGTACCATCCAGAGTGGTAGCTTGTGCACCGCTCCATCGTAGGAGACCTTTACGGTAGCACTGCCGATTACGGGCATCAGTTCCTTTGTGTAAGTTCTCAGTTTAGTGCAAATGGGAGTCAGGACTGGCCTTGAGGCCTTGCTGCACCACAATTTATCGAAAATCTTTTTGCTCATAATGGACTGGCTCACACCCGTGTCCAGCTCCATTGACACCGGGAGTCCATTTAATTCAACCTTCAGCATTATCGGGGGACATTTTGTGGTAAATATGCGCCTCATATACCTCTGCCTCCTCGGTCTGAGGCTCTGGTTCATCGTGATCTGCCGTGGATCTGTCCACCTCTGCAACATGGTGATTTGTAGGATTAGCAGGGTTTGCAGCTCGCCTGCACATACGTTGGAGATGTCCCATTGTTCCACAGCCCTTGCAAACGTATCCTTTGAAACGACATGAATGAAAACAATGATCACCCCCCCGCAGCACCAACAAGGTGTTTTTGGCCTGGCATTCATCACCCTTGATGGTGGACTCTGAGACATCTGCGGACGTGCAGCTGCAGGCATGTAAGACCTGCCCTGTACACTGCGATTCGAAAACAACATTACTTTGTTCACAGTACTAGTAGCAGCACTCGTGTGCTAAGAGATTTGCTTGGTATTGTCACTGGTGGCAATGAACGCCTGTGCTATCGCTACGACTTTACTCAAGATTGGGGTCTCTACAGTCAAAAGTTTGCGAAGTATCACTTCATGGCCTATGCCAAGTACAAAGCAGTCCCTGAGCATGTGCTCCAAATGTCCTTCAAATTCGCAATGTCCTGCAAAGCGTCTTAACTCGGCGACATAGCTCGCCACTTCCTGGACTTCAGACCTTTTGTACATGTAGAACCGGTACCTCGCCATCAGAACGCTTTCTTTTGGGTTCAGATGCTCCCGGACCAGTGTGCACAAATCATCGTACGATTTCTCTGTGGGTTTCGCTGGAGCAAGCAGATTTTTCATGAGGCCATATGCTGGTGCCCCGCAAACGGTGAGGAGAATCGCCCTTCGTTTGGCAGCGTTCACTGCTTCCAGTTCGTTGGCCACGATGTATTGGTCGAGTCATTCCACGAAGGTTTCCCAATCATCTCCCTTCGAAAATTTCCCCAGGATGCCCACTGTTCTCTACATTGTTGGGTTCGTCATCTGTATCTCGTCGCCAGTTGTTGTGTATGAATAAAGAGTCTGACCAGATACTGTGAGCTCAAAGTAAAGTGTGACAGTCTTTTATTACAGGTCTTCAGAGTGCCTCTCCAGCCTGTGAAGGCCTCCTTAATACAGGTGCTCCCAAGGGATTGTGGTCTCCCTTGGGACTCCAGGGGATGAGCCTTCTGGTGGTTACATAAGGTATTTACAGGTTTACATATATAACATATTTATTTTTAAGTATTAGTTGCATTCTGCGGCATTGCACATGGGAAGTCGAAGACCCTGTGTAGTCTTTAGGTGAAGTGGGGTTAGATAGCATGGGGTAATGGACCAGGGCTAGCAGACATAATTCAATCACAATTTTAAAGTCATGGCAAGAGTCTTTGAACTGTTTACTGTTTATTATTTACTTTGAACTGTTTCTCACCTGAAAAATGGGTGATCAGCAGCTATAAAACTGATGGGGAGCTTGAGCACACATTTCCTTGTTTGAATTAACTTTCAGGCAGGCCTTTAAATGGGTGCCTAGCACTACCACCCAAAACCGACTGGAGGCTGTTTAAATGTGTAAATTCGGGTCCTACACTTGTAAGGCCTCATTTGCAACATTCAAGGAGAAATGGGCAAAGCAGCATAGTGCATGCCAGTCCTACCTTCCCAGGTGTTGAGGCCTATCCAGCCATCTTTAAAGTAGCAATAGAGTTGTCTGGAGCATAGAAGTTTCTGTACAATATAGGCTGAGGAGCTGGGAGCAGCAAAATTGAGGTGCTACAGCATCACTACTAGCAAGAGGATGTAATTACAGCATAACAAATTTACATAAGCAGTTTCCATTTTAAATGTGTAAATCGGAATTTATAATGGGATAAAGTTGACGCAAGTGCGAGAAAAACACAACGGGTCATATGTTTTTTTTTTAGGCAGGAGTGCATGCAGATGTAAGATGTTTAATATAGAAATTTTTTAAGACATTGATATATAACTTATGCTCTACATGTTTTGTTTAGCGCCATGATGTTTTGTAACCTTCCTTGGATCAGAGTAACACAAATTTCAGTTGAAGGATTGTTCCTGATTTGAGAAATTGGGCACGTGGTTCCACTTCCTGGACAGTACAGACATCTGTGCATAAGAACAGATTCCCAGACAACATTGCAGAAGACCGGCAAGGAAGATGGCGGAAGCTGGAGTAACATTTTATGAACTGTCTGCAGAACTTCTCAATGGTGATCTCTTTGATTTCAGCAGCCTCGAAGGAAAGGTGGTGTTGATTGAAAACGTTGCATCCTTATGAGGCACAACTATCAGGGATTACCATCAGATGAATGAGCTCCAGAGCCGCTACGGCAAACAGGGGTTTGTAGTTCTGGGTTTTCCCTGCAACCAGTTTGGTTACCAGGTAAACCTGACATTTTTCGGAAAAACAAAGTATTTTGATGTCTTTTGCCCCCAAACATTTTGCCACTTATTTTAATTGACGTGTTCTCTTGAGGAAACCTCAAACAGTTTTAAATAAACTAATAACTTAGGTTATAGCAGCCCTGATTAATTTACTTATATTTAGTAACATTTTGACATTTTCAAACTGCAATAAAATAATAAACTTCTAATAAAATGAATCATTAAAACGTTATCATGGTTTATATAGCAATTTAAATGCAAACATTTTTGAGTTGTACATTTGAGAAAAACAATATAATTTCAGATTTTTAAGGCAGCAATTTCATTTTAAGGAGTTTCTTTTCGGTCCCTTTCATGTATCGTAGCTTAATTTGTAATAAAAATTGTTAACCTTGCATAAAGACAAATATAGAATCCATATGGATAGAGATAAAAGATGATAAAGGATCAATCACACTAATGGACGTAGTCTACAGACCACCTAATAGTGGAAGGGAGGTGGAGGAAGAACTATGCAGACAAATTAGGGAAATGAGTAAAAAAAACATAGAATAATAATCATGGGGAATTTCATAGAATCATAGAAAATTACGACACATAAGGAGGCCATTTGGCCAATCGTATCTGCGGGTCGAAAAAGTGTTACCTAGCCTAATCCCACCTTCTAGCACTCGGTCCATAGCCCTGTAGGCTACGGCTCTTTAAGTGCACATCCAAGTACCTTTTTAAATGTGATGAGGGTTTTTGCCTCTACCACCCTTTATGGCAGTGAGCTCCAGACTCCCACCGCCCTCTGCATGAAGAAATGTTTCCTCATCTCCCCTCTAATCTTTCCACCAACTACTTTAAATCTATGCCCCTTGTTATTGATCTCTGCTAAGGGAAATGGATCCTTCCTAGCCACTCTATCTAGGTACCTCATAATTTTATACACCTCAATTAAATCTCCCCTCTGTCTCCTCGGTTCCAAGGAAAACAACCCCAGCCTATCCAATCTTTCCTCATAGCTAAAGTTTTTCAGTCCTGGTAGCATCCTCGTAAATCTACTCTGCATCCTTTCTAGTGCAATCACATCTTTCCTGTCATGTGGTGACCAGAACCGCATGCAGTATTGAAGCTGTGTCCTAACTAGTGCTGTATACAGTTCTAGCATAACTTCCCTGTTCTTGTATTCTATGCCTCAGCTAATAAAGGAAATATTTGGTATGCCTTTTTGACTACCTTATCGACCTGTCCTACCCTTAAGATTCTGTGGACATATACTCGAAGGTCCCATTGTTCCTCCACACTTCTCATTTATTGTGTATTCCCTTGCCTTGTTGCCCCATTCCGAAATGCATTACCTCACACTTTCCTGGATTGAATTCCATTTGCCACTTTTCTGCCCAACTGACCAGTTCATCGATATTTTCCTGCAGTCTAGAGCTTTCCTCCTCATTGTCAACCACACGGCCAATTTTTGTATCATCGGCAAATTTCTTTATCATGCCCCCTACATTTAAGTCTAAATCATAAATATATACAGGTGCAGCGTCCCGAATCAGGAACCCTCGGGACCGAGGCCGTTCTGGATTTGCGTTTTTCAGGACTTTGGAACGACGTCACGAATCCGGAAATATCCGAGCCCAGGTTTGGGTATTTCTGGATTTCGGAACGGCAGAAACGGGGCGGGGGTACTTGCTGAGGAGGTCGTCTGGCGAGTCCCCACCGAGGATGTTGTCGAATAGGCCGCTGGGGCCCGTCGAGGCATTTGCGTCGGGCGGGCCGGCCCCGCTGAGGTGGTGTTCAGGCGGGCCGGCCCCGCTGAGGTGGTGGTCATCATCGGGCAGGGCCCCGCCAAGGAGGTGTTCAGGCAGGCCGGCGAGGAGGCCCCGAGGTCGGCAGGGTCGTCTAGTCCAGATTCCGGAACATTTTATGCATTTCGGACGACCCTGCCATGAATCATTCGGAACTCCGGATTTTTGATGCTGCACCTGTACTACAAAAAGTAAGAGAACCCCACTGGAAACGGCCTTTGTCACAAAAGCTCCTCTCAACCATTACCTTTTATTTCCTGCCACTGAGCCAATTTTGGATCCAATTTGCAACTCTCCCTTGGATCCTATGGGCTTTTACTTTTTTAATCAGCCTACCATGTGGGACCTTATCAAAAGCTTTACTAAATTCCATGTAAACTACATCAAACGCACTGCCCTCATTGACCCTCCTTGCTACCTCCTCAAAAAATTCAATCAAGTTAGTCAGACATGACCTTCCCTTAACAAATCCATGCTGACTGACCTTGATCAATCTGTGTCTTTCTAAATGAAAGTTTATACTGTTCCTCAGAATTGATTCCAGTAATTTGCCCACCACCGAGGTTAATCTAACTGACCTGTAATTGCTCGGTTGATCCCTTCCTCCCTTTTTAAACAATGGTACAACATTAGCAGTTCTACAATCCTCTGGCATAACTCTTGTAGCCGGGGAGAATTTAAAAATGATGGTCAAAGCCTCTGCAATTTCCTCCCTTGCTTCTTTTAGTAGCCTCAGATATATTTCATCCGGTACTGGTGATTTATCTACTTTCAAAGATGCTAAACCCCTTCCTCGCTTACTATGTTTATCCTGTCCAATATTTCACAACCTTCCTCCTGAACTTCAACGTCTGCATCGTCCCCCGCTTTTGTGAAGACAGCCACAAAGTATTCATTAAGTACCTTACCCACATCCTCCGCCTCCACACATAGATTACCATTTTGGTCCCTAATAGGCCCTACTCTTTCCTTTGTTATCTTCTTGCTCTTTATGTAATTGGAAAACATCTTTGGGTTTTCTTTGATTCTACTTGCCAGTATTTTTCATGCTCTCTTTTTGCTTTCCTAATTTCCTTAATTTCACCCCTGCACTTTCTAAACTCTTCTATACTCTTCTAGTATTGAGCTCACGATATCTGATATAGGCTTCCCTTTTTTGCTTCATCTTGCCCTGTATACACCTTGTCATCCAGACACTCTATCTTTGGCAGTTCTACCCTTTATCTTTGTGGGAACATATTTACCCTGAACTCCATGTACCTCCCACTTGAATGCCTCCCATTGCTCTGGCACTGATTTACCTTCAAGTAACTGTTTCCAGTCTATTTTGCTAAATCACTTCTCAGCCTGTTAAATTGGCCTTCCCCCAATTTAGAACCCTTACTCCCGTTTTTTCTTTTTCCTTATCCATAATTATGCTAAAACTTAGTGAAATATGATCACTACCACAAAAATGCTCTCCCACTGCTAATCCTTCCATCTGCCCAATTTCATTCCTTGACACTAAATCCTTGCCAAAAAAGCTCTCCTGAATGCAATTTTGAAATTCTGTACCTTTTACACTGATAGTTTCCCAGTTAATATTAGGGTAATTGAAATCCCTCATTACTTCTGCTCTATTGTTTTTGCACTTGTCAGTAATTTGTCTACAAATTTGCTCTTCTCTCTCTTGGACTGTTTGGGGGTCTATAGTACACTCCCAGCAGTATGATTGCCCCTTTTTTGTTCCACCCATATAGCCTCATTTGATGATCCTTCTAACATATCATCCTTCCTCACAGCTGTAATTGTTTCATTAATCAATACTGCGACCCCCTCCTTTTTTAACCTCCTCTCTGTCTCACCTGAAAGCCCTGTAACCAGGAATGTTGAGAGCTTCCATTCCTGTCCATCTTTCAGCCATGTCTCAGTAATGGCTATAATATCATAATCCCACGTGTCTATCTGTGTCCTTAGCGCGTCAACCTTATTTCCTAGATTCCTTGCATTATAGTATATACCATTTAGCATCGCCAAACTGTCTTGTTCTCTATTTCTAGCCTTTGTTTCCTCTGCCTTCCAAACTCGCTTACTAATTTTCTGCCTTCCATTTCCAGTTTGGCTTCTTTCTTCTCTGACAATGTTCTCAGGTTCCCATTCCCCTGCCAAGCTAGTTTAAACCCTCCCCAATAGCACTAGCACCCCCTCCCTCAGCGAAGATATTGGTCCCGGCTCTATTGAGGTGCAACCCGTTCGGCTTGTACAGGTTCCACCTCCCCCAGAAACGGTTCCAATGCTTCAGCAATCTAAAGCCCTCCCTTCTGCAACATCTCTTCAGCCACGCATTCATCCCTTCTATCCTCCTATTCCTGTACTCACTAGCATGTGGTACCGGGAATAATCCGGAGATTACTATCTTTTGGATTTCAACTACCCCGATATTAATTGGACAGAAGAGGTAGGTAAAGGGGATAAGGGAATGGCGTTCCTACCATGTGTACATGACTCCTTTCTGACCCAATATGTAAAAAGTCCAACAAGGGAGGATTCACTATTGGATCTAATAATGGGGAATGAACCAGAGCAGATAAGAGAAGTAAAACTAGGGGTGCATCTAGGCAATAGTGACCATAATATAATGTGCTTTAAGATGGTAATTGAGAAAGACATAAGTATGACAAAAACCAGGTTAACAGATTGGAGAAGAGCTGATTTTGAGGGGCAGAGAATAGAACTTGGGAAAATAAAATGGGCAACAATATTAGCAAGTAATGATGTAGAACAGCAATGGGAAACATTTAAAAAGATGTTCAACAGAGTGCAGGAAGAATATATTCCGCAAAAAGGAAAGAACAAACTAAATACTAATGAGTCTCCATGGGTGAATAAAGCCATAAGGGAACAATTGCGGGTAAGGAAAGAGGCATACATTAAATACATAGACAACAGGGGAGTGCATGATAAGGGAGAATATAAAGAGATTAGGAGAGAAAGGAAAGCAAAGAGGAACTATGAAATTAAATTATCAAGGAACATAAAACAAAATAGTAAAATATTTTACAGGCGCATCAATAAAAAAATGAAGGTTGGGATGGGAATAAGACCATTAAGAGATAGGCAGGATAATACCATAGGTAATGATAGAGTTGGCAAAAATATTTAATCTAGAAATCAAAAATATAATAATGAATAATCAGCATGAATTTCAAAAGGGACCAACCTTATTGAATTTTTGAAGAGGTAACCGAGAGAGTAGACAATAGTAATGCAGTAGATGTAATTTATCTAGATTTTCAAAAGACCTTTGATAAGATACCCCATAATAGATTGATGAACTAGGTCAGAGACTGCAGAGTCAGGGGACAAGTAGCAGATTGGATAGCTAACTGGCTTCAAGACAGAAAGTAAAGCGTAGCTATTCAGTGGCATAAGGTGGGTAGTGGTGTCCCACAAGGATCAGTGCTGGAACCACTGCTATTCACAATTTACATTAATGATTTAGATTTAGATTTTGGAATCAAAAACACTGTCTAAATTTGCAGATGACCCCCAAATTGGGGGATAGTCAATACCGAGGAGGATTGCAACAGATTGGTTAGAGCAACAAAAAGATCTCTGAGTACAAATACACAAATCACTAAATGTAGCGACATAGGTTAGCAAGGCCATAAAAAAGCAAACCAAGTACTATGGTTTATTTCTAGAGATACAGAATTGAAAAGTAGGGAAGTTATGCTAAACCTGTATTGAATCTTGGTTAGACCACACTTGGAGTACTGTGTACCGTTCTGGTCGCCATATTCTAAAAGATATAGAGGCACTGGAGAGGATGCAGAGAAGATTTACAAGGATGATACCAGAAATGTGAGGGTATACATATCGGGAAAGGATGTAGAGAGGCTGGGTCTCTTTTCTCTTGGGGGTGGGGGGGGGGGGGAGAGAAAGAAGGCTGAAGGGGTGACCTAATAGAGGGCTTTAAAATTCTGAAAGGTTTTGATAGAGTGGATACAAAGAGAATGTTTCCACTTGTGGGGAAGAGCATAACTATAGGCCATCAAATTCAGAAGAAACTTCTTTACTCAAAGAGTGGTGAGAATATGTATCTCGCTACCATGGAGTGGTTAAAGCGAATAATATAGATGCATTTAAGGGGCAGTTAGTTAAACATATGAGGGAGAAGGCAATAGAGTGTTATGCTGATAGATGAGGAAAGACTGGAGGAGGCTCAAGTGGAGCATAAATGCCGGCATGGACTGGTTGGGCCAAATAGCCAGTTTCTGTGCCATATATCCTATGTAAATTCAGGGGTTTGTTTGGTTAACATTTGAGTAAAATGTAGTAAAACTAGATGTCTGCTCATTTTTAACCCCATTAGAACCATGGGGACCAGTTCAGCTTACACAAAAACCATGGAGTGACCAACTGGTTGTATTGAGTTCAAAATCTGATCCTTTGAAAGAAACACTTGCATTTATCCAATTCCTTGCCACGTCTCTTGGAAACATCTCAAAGCGTGTCACAGACAGGCTACTTGAAAGCGCTGTTATTATTGTAGTAACTTTAGTGTTTTTTAAAAGATTATCTGAATCTAGAAACTGACCTGAAGGGTGCAAATTAATCAGTATCTGTGGAGAGAATAGGTAGTGGAGATTTCAGCTTGGTCCCCTTTTAGTTCTGAAGAAGGTGGCATATCGGAAACAGATGCTGATTGGCCTGCTGTGTGTTTCCACAAAATGGGCCAGTAGCTTGTTCAAAGAAAAGCTGCAAATCAATATTCAACATACTTGACCTTGCTTTACATTGATTTTGTAGGAAAATATCTACAATGAGGAGATTCTTAATTCCTTGAAATATGTCCGTCCGGGCAACGGCTTTGAGCCAAATTTCAATTTGTCGAAAAAGATTGAGGTGAATGGAGAAGAAGAGAATCCAGTCTTCACTTTTCTGAAACAGCATTTACCTGCAGCTTATGATGATTCTGACATCTTAATGGGTGATCCCAAGTTCATAGGCTGGAAGCCAGTCCGTCGGTACGATATCGGCTGGAATTTCGAGAAATTCCTTATTGCGTCAGATGGTGTGCCGTATAGGCGATACAGCAAAAATTTCATCACCATTGACATTGAAGAAGACATCAAAGTTCTTCTGCAAAAGAATGAATGACAAGGTGATCCTACAGATGTGCACGTTGAAATTTAGTACATTAAAATTGTAGTTGTCTTTCAATGTTGGGCATTACGTTACATGGTGTTTTTTGAAAGGTTTAGTCAAGAGTGTGTGATAACTTTAAGCTGTAAAACTTTAAGGAAATGCAGCAACCACCACATGTATGCAAAATTAACTTTAGTACAGTATCTGTAGTGCTAAGGTCTGTTCCCTCTGTTTAGAATTTATTTTGTTGTAAATGGAAAAGGCACAGAACCTGTCCATGCCCCTAAAGAAGTTTCCTCAGTCAGTGAAATCCTCATTTCTCTACTGAATGAACCAAACTAGTTTTCTGATGTTAGGCATTTTACTATATGATGGTGCTTTTTCAAAGGTTTACTGAAAAGTACTTAATGTAGCCTGTAAAAGTCTAACTAGACACAGAAACTAATCTTACAATCTAATGTAAAGGAGGCTCTTCCAATAAATCTGTTTTGATGAAAAACTGTGTCTCACTCCAGTTTTATTATAGAACTTTTATTATTGACCATGTATAACTGGCAGGAAGATTTTCATGAGATTTCCCACCAATTTAAATTTCTTGCATTATCTTTCTACTACGACAGTGCATCAACTAATCCTGTGTAAGCTCAGTCTGGTAAAGGGTATTAACTCTCTTACTGGGGAAATAACACCACATGTTCAGCTACCTCTATTCCACTAAGAAAACTATTCTCTGCATCTAGTTTATATTACATATTTGCACAATTTTTTCGAATGGATCTCATGGCCTGTAATATAAAGTACATTCATCATTTGCTTTTAATGCAGGAAACATTTGTCGTTCCATAAATTGAAAATTGCACTTTCTTTCTTGTCATAAATCTGCCTATCATACAAAATGTTATATTAAGAGGCTGCAACATAGCTTGTAACAGTGTATAGGGATTGTTAAAAAAAAATGTTTTATCATTTTCCGCCGATAAATTACCAGATTCTTTTCTGGGTGGCAAATTAGAAAAAGCTGATTTTCTCCTGAATTTGAGAAAGAAACCCTGAAATGTTCTTAATAAAAATCAAATTTGGAGATGTCTGCCCATTGTATCTACGACTTCTTTATAGACGTGTGCTGTGCATGTGATGTGATGCGGCACTTCCCTGGACCTAAGGAGAACAACCCCAGCTTCTCCAGTCTATCCACGTAACTGTAATCCCTCATCCCTAGAACCATTGTAGTAAATATTTTCTGTACTCTTACTTCCTAGCCCAGCTGGGGATGAACTATTGTTTTATATATGTTGAACATGACTTCCTGGCTTTTGTACTCTGTCTCTATTTATAAAGCCCAGGATCCATATGCATTAACTGCTTTGCTTGTCCTGCTACCTTCAAAGATTTGTGCACAACTACCCCCAGGTCTCTGATCTTGCACCCTCTTTAAAATTGTACCATTTAGTATGTTTGGTCTTTTCTCATTCTTCCTACCAAAATGAATCACCTGTCACTTTTCTGCATTGATTTTTATCTGCCCATTCCACAAGCCTGTCTATGATCTCTTGAAGTCTATTACCATCTTCCTCAGTGTTTCCTACACTTCCAAGTTTCATGTCATCTGCAAATTTTGAAATTGTGCTCTGTACCTCCATGTCCGCTGCTCCTCCCCGACTGCCGCCGAGCCCGGACTGCCGCTGGGCCTTTATAGGCCGCCACTGCTCCTCCAACTCCTCCTCCCCGACTCTCCGAAGCAAAAGTTATAAAGGAGAAAAGTAAAAGTGGAGGGCAGAAAAATCAAAGGCAAAAATCAAAAAGGGCCACATTACAACATAATTCTAAAAGAACCCAAAGACTGTTTTAAAAAATCAAGCCTGAAGGCTCTGTGTCTCAATGCGAGGTGTATTCGTACTAAGGTGGATGAATTAACTGTGCAGATAGCTGTTAACGGATAAGATGTAATTGGGATTACGGAGACATGGCTCGAGGGTGACCAAGGTTCGGAACTCAACATCCAAGGGTATTCAATATTCAGGAAAGATAGACTGAAAGGAAAAGGAGGTGGGGTAGCGTTGCTGGTTAAAGAGGAGATTAATGCAATAGTAAGGAAGGACACTAGCGTGGATGAGGTGAAATCTGTATGGGTAGAGCTGCGGAACACCAAAGGGTAGAAAAGGGAGTTGTGTACAGACCACCAAACAATCATAGTGAGGTTGGGGATGGCATCAAACAGGAAATTAGGGATGCATGCAATAAAGGTACAGCAGTTATCATGGGTGACTTTAATCTACATATAGATTGGGCTAAACAAACTGGTAGCACTACGGTGGAGGAGGATTTCCTGGAGTGTATAAGGGATGGTTTTCTAGACCAATATGTCCAGGAACCAACTAGAGAGCTGGCCATCCTAGACTGGGTGTTGTGTAATAAGAGAGGATTAATTGGCAAACTTGTTGTGCGAGGCTCCTTGGGGAAGAGTGACTATAATATGGTAGAATTCTTCATTAAAATGGAGAGTGACACAGTTAATTCAAAGACTCGGGTCCTGAACTTAAAGAAAGGTAACTTTGACGATATGAGATGTGAATTGGCTAAGATAGATGGCGAATGATACTTAAAGGGTTGACGGTGGATAGGCAATGGCAGACATTTAAAGATCACATGGATGAACTTCAACAATTGTACATCCCTGTCTGGCGTAAAAATAAAACGGGGAAGGTGTCTCAACCGTGGCTTACAAGGGAAATTAGGGATAGTGTTAAATCTAAGGAAGAGGCATATAAATGGGCCAAAAAAAGCAGAAAACCTGAGGACTGGGAGAAATTTAGAATTCAGCAGAGGAGGACAAAGGGTTTAATTAGTAGGGAGAAAATAGAATGAGAGTAAGCTTGCAGGAAACATAAAAACTGACTGCAAAAGCTTTTACTGATAATTGAAGAGAAAAAGATTAGTGAAGACAAATATAGGTCCCTTACAGTCAGAATCAGGTGAATTTATAATGGGGAACAAAGAAATAGCAGACCAATTGAACAAATACTTTGGTTCTGTCTTCACCAAGAAAGACACAAATAACCTTCCGGAAATATTAGGGGACCGAGGGTCTAGCGAGAAGGAGGAACTAAAGGAAATCCTTATTAGTCAGAAAATTGTGTTCGGGAAATTGATGGGATTGAAGGTCGATAAATCCCCAGGGCCTGATCGTCTGCATCCCAGAGTACTTAAGTGGCCCAAGAAATAGTGGATGCATTGGTGGTCATTTTCCAACATTCTATAGACTCTGGATCAGTTCTTTTGGACTGGAGGGTAGCTAATGTAACCCCACTTTTTAAAAAAGGAGGGAGAGAGAAAACGGAATTATAGACCGGTCAGCCTGACATCGGTGGTGGGAAAATGTTGGAATCAATTATTAAAGATGTAATAGCAGCGCATTTGGAAAGCAGTGACAGGATCGGTCCAAGTCAGCATGGATTTATGAAGGGGAAATCATGCTTGACAAATCTTCTAGAATTTTTTGAGGATTTAACTAGTAGAGTGGTCAAGGGGGAGCCAGTGGATGTGGTGTATTTAGACTTTCAAAAGGCTTTTGACAAGGTCCCACACAAGAGATTAGTGTGCAAAATTAAAGCACATGGTATTGGGGGTAATGTACTGACGTGGATAGAGAACTGGTTAGCAGACAGGAAGCAAAGAGTAGGAATAAACGGGTCCTTTTCAGAATGGTAGGCAATGACAAGTGGGGTACCGCAAGGTTCAGTGCGGGGACCCCAGCTATTTACAATATACATTAATGATTTAGATGAAGGAATTGAATGTAATATCTCCAAGTTTGCAGATGACACTAAGCTGGTGGCAGTGTGAGCTGTGAGGAGGATGCTAAGAGGCTGCAGGGTGACTTGGACAGGTTAGGTGAGTGGGGCAAATTCATGGCAGATGCAGTATAATGTAGATAAATGTGAGGTTATCCACTTTGGTGGCAAAAACAGGAAGGCAGATTATTATCTGAATGGTGACAGATTAGTAAAAGGGGAGGTGCAACGAGACCTGGGTGTCATGGTACATCAGTCATTGAAAGTTGGCATACAGGTACAGCAGGTGGCAAATGGCATGTTGGCCTTCATAGCGAGAGGATTTGAATATAGGAGCAGGGAGGTCTTATTACAATTCTACAGGGCCTTGGTGAGGCCACACTTTGAATATTGTGTACAGTTTTGGTCTCCTAATCTGAGGAAGGACATTCTTGCTATTGAGGGAGTGCAGCGAAGGTTCACCAGACTGATTCCCGGGATGACAGGACTGACATATGAAGAAAGACTGGATCGACTAGGCTTATATTCAATGGAATTTAGAAGAATGAGAGGGGATCTCATAGAAATATATAACATTCTGACGGGATTGGACAGGTTAGATGCAGGAAGAATGTTCCCGATATTGGGGAAGTCCAGAACTAGGGGTCACAGTCTAAGGATAAAGGGTAAGCCATTTAGGACCGAGATGAGGAGAAACTTCTTCACTCAGAGTTGTGAGCATGTGGAATTCTCTACCACAGAAAGTTGTTGAGGTCAATTTGTTAGATATATTCAAAAGGGAGTTAGATGTGGCCCTTACGGCTAAAGGGATCAAGGGGTATGGAGAGAAAGCAGGAATGGGGTACTGATCAACCATAATCATATTGATTGGTGGTGCAGGATCGAAGGGCCGAATGGCCACCTCCTGCACCTATTTTCTATGTTTCTAACCTGCTGGACCACATGTCGATGGTTTGTGGTGGACCGTCGTGGACACAGCTGCAATGGCAGCAGTCAGATGTTGTTTAGCATCCAGCTGACACTGCATGACAGCAGCCACACTCTGGAAGCCATCACAGATGACAACAGTCAGATGCTCCGTGCCCTGTTGCCCAGAGTGCATGAGAGCATTCTGCGCTTCCAGGCCAGCAGCCATTCTGTAAAAAGAAAGGTCAAGACGAACTGAAGACACAGCTGCAAAACCCGTCCTTTAAGAAGGCCAGGGAGCAGCTGTAAGCATGATGGTTTTGCATCAATTGGATAGGAGGGGAATTTCACAATGCAAACACCACACCGCAACCACACCATTGAAAACAGCCATTACCACCGGGAATTAAGACTGTTTATGACAAGAAAAAGGACAATTTTGATCTTATTACCACCGCAATCATATCGGTAGTAATGCGACCACCCCGTTTCGGGCAGAGGGCAATTTTGGGCCCCATGTCCACCCAAACATGGCCCCTGACATCAGAGGTGGAGGACCAAAGCAGGATATTCCCACACTGGAATACATTAAAATGCTGTCTTTGAAAAATGGGGATGATTACTGGCAGACACGAAGGGCCGAATGGCCTCCTGTGTTGTAATTTTCTATGATTGAAATTGATGAACATTTCTGTGGCACCAGCTACACAAGTGGTTGGTTAATGCTGCTTTTCTTGCACCCCATGCTCTGGAGGGTAGCCATAGTGATACAGGTGGCCACATGCGAATGAGCTGACCACCTCATGAACCCATATAATCTGATGGGGTGAGGTGTTGAGGTCGCCAGTACCCTTTCTGTTGCACCATATCTGGCAGAGCAGGCCCATGCATTCGGGTCAGGTTCTTCAACTTAACTTTTAATTTAAATAAACATATCTAGGGGATGAGTGAGAAACTGATGGTGAGCCCCATAACTGTGTCCGTGAATTGTGTAATTAACTATGGATGATCATTTAACCTGACAATCTTTTTTTAAAGACCCTTCCACCTTGTTTATTTAATTTTAGTGATGTTCAAGATAAAAATTGATTCCTGCTGATTTTTTTTTAGCATTTACCTGGGTTTTTTGGGATTCATTTTTATACCAAAATCAAAACCTGAAAAAAAATCAAGATTTTTAAATTGGCATTAAAGATCCTTTTCTGTGGGCAGTGCAGTGTGTCAGGTGCAGAAATGTTGATCGTCTTTCATATCCCCACTCGAATATTCTCCAGTGGTTTTGACTAAATGAAAATTAGTTGAGATCATTAGAATTATCTTCTTTGGTTAATAACTATCAAATGTTTCTATTTTTGACCAAGCAACAATGATTATTTCCATTAACTGTAAAGCATGAAAGTACCATGGTAATAGTTTCAGCTACATTGGGTTATTCATTATGGGCTGTATAGGTGTGTATTAAGGTCCTCGTGATAGAGGGAGTGAATGTTTAAGCTGATGGATGGGGTGCCAAGCCAATCAAGTGGAATGCTTTGTCCTGGATGACATTGAGCTTCTTGAGTGTTGTTGGAGCTGCACTCATCGAGGCAAGTGGAATGTATTCCATCACACTCCTGACTTGTGCCTTGTAGATAGTGGAGTTGCTTTGGGAAGTCAGGATGTGAGCTACTTTCTGCAGAATACCGAGCCTTTGATCTCCTCTGGTAGCCACTGCATTTATGTGGCTGGCCCAGTTGAGTCTCTGGTTAATGGTGACCCCACCCCTGAATGGGAAGGTGGTATTTGTCTGGTACTTGTGTGGCGTAAATGTTACTTGCCACTATTCAGCCCAAGCCTGGATGTTCAGAGTTTTCTGCATGCAGGCATGGACTGATTCACTATCTGATCTGTTTATCAGGTACGTCAACTTATTGAAGTTGGAGCTCTTTCAAACGATCATAATGGAGTCTTCCCTGGGACCAGTGAAGAAGTTTGTTCTTGTATATAATGTGCAGTGTATTCCCAGTAATCCAAATCCTAAATCAGATGTGTAATACTATAGACATAGGCATGGATGTTCCTCAAAAGAAACATGTGTTTTTGGGGTGCTTTAGAGGTGAACAAGCGAGTAAAATGGGGCAGAAAAGTCGCTTGCCGAAAGTCCTCATCTAAAATTTGCTACCACGATTTCCCTCCCGTGACCCTGTTCTGCCTGCCAGAAGCATGCTTGCTGCACTGAGATGAATGAAATGAAATGAGGAGGTGGGTCATGGCCAAGTGTCCCCTGGGATATCTCTGAAAAGTACAAGCAGAACAACCAGGTCAGGGCCATAAAAGGAGTGGGGAGCTGCCTCGGGGAGCTGCGTGGAGGTATACTACTCCAGGAAGCTGGTGCAGGAGGGCAACGGCAGCGAAGAGGGACATCAAGGTCCAGGTCGGTGATTAGAGCGTGGGCAGATACAGCAGGAACTGCGAGAGACTGTGGAGGGCTGTGATCGGGGCCCAGGGGAGGCGTGAGTTCTGGGCCAGGGGCCTAGGGGCGCACGGGCCAGCCCACACCGCGATGTGTGTGTGCACTAGGTCCATGCAGCAGAGCTGGTCTCCAGTTGTCTATGGTAATCCTTGCCACTGGACCAAGACCTAGCTCTGTCAAGCCCATGTGGTGGCTGGTATGTAACGGCCACCACACATTAAAAAAATCCACGCACAGGCATCTTCCACCCTTGAGGATGTAGTTCAGGTCCTTCATTGAAACACCTGTGAACTCATCCTTTTTTGGCGTGGAAGCAAGTCATCCTCATTTCAAGGGACTGTCTATGACTGACTGACTGCCTGACAACATGCAAGAAAAAAACAAGGAGGAGACAATTAATTATAAATGGTAAGTGGTTATATGGGACCAGTGTGTGAAAAGCTATGTTCTTTTGCTAGAATGCCGTCTTTCGGATGAGACGTTAAACCGAGGCCCCGTCTGCTCTCTCAGGTGGACATAAAAGATCCCATGGCACTATTTTGAAGAAGAGCAGGGGAGTTATTCTCAGTGTCCTAGCCAATATTTATCCCTCAATCAACATAACAAAAAAAACAGATGATCTGGTCATTATCACATTGCTGTTTGTGGGAGCTTGCTTGTGCGCACATTGGTTGCCGCGTTTCCTACATTACAACAGTGACTACACTCCAAAAGTACTTAATTAGCTGTAAAGCACTTTGAGACATCCAGTGGTGGAAAAAGGTGCAATATAAATCCAAGTCTTTCTTTCATTCAGTTATGTGGAGAAGCTGGGTTGATTTTCTCCTTAGAGCAGAGAAGATTACAAGCAATATTGATAGAGATGCTCAAAATCGTGAGCGGTTTTGATAGAGTAAATAAAGATCAACGATTTCCAGTGGCAGAAGGATAGGTAACCTGAGGACACAGATTTAAAGTGACTGGGAAAAGAACCAGAGGCGATATGAGGAAACATTTTTTACACAGCAAGTTGTGATCTGGAATGCGTTGCCTGAAAGGACGGTGGAAGTAGGTTCAATAGTAACATTCAAAAGGGAATTGGATAAGTACTTGAAGAGAATGGATTATAAGGAACTCTAACCATCAAACTGCTTTCATGCCACATATACTTGGATTTAATGTTGATTTAAACATTAAAGTGAACATGAGAATGAAGGCGCAGGGAAGTGGAACTAAGTCCATGATCAGATCAGCTATGATCTTATTAAATGGTGAAGCAAGTTCGAGGGGCCAAATGGCCTACTCCTGCTCCTATTTCTTATGTTCTTATAAAGTACTTCATTGGCTGTAAAGGGCTTTGGGATGTCCTGAGGTCGTAAAAGATATATAAATGCAAGTCTTTTTCTTTTCTTTTCCTTTTTTGTTTACAGTGTTTTCAGGTAGTATGATTTGGAATGCACTGCTAGCTAGGGCAGTGGAAGCAGATTCAATAGTAACTTTCAATAAATATGAAGGGAAAAACATTACAGGCCATGGTGAAAGGGCAGGGGGAGTAGGACCAAGAGGCGCGGTGTGCCGAATGGTGTGTCCTGCTGTGGCTATCTGATTCTGCGACCAATGGATGCAGGTGCGAGCAGCAGCAGGAGACGATGCACGTGAAGCTAATGCGCGCCCAGCAGCAGAGAAGCTCCCGCTCGAGCCCGGCGAAACCCATCCCATAATAGCGAGCACTCCTTCTCATTTAATATAAAAAGAAAAATCCAACGTTGATTAGGTAAACTAGGCCATTTTAGTCAACCGGCGAACTTTCTGAGGCAGCCCCGGTTTGCAGAGACTGTCAGCCGGCAGTCCCCTTTCCACAGTGCTGCTGCACCGAGTGGTAATAAGTCATTGAGAGGAGGAAACACAAGGGAATGGGTGAGTTTATTTAATTATCATTTTTTAATTGTTGAGAGGCAGAAGGTCAAAGACCAATACATCAGCAAGGCTGAAATTAAATGGGTCAAGCTTTAAAAGAAAAAAAGATTTGCATTTGCATAACGCTTTTCACGACCTCAGGACGTCCCAAAGTGCTTTACAACTAATGAAGTACTTTTAAAGCATAGTCACTGTTGTCGAAAATGGAGCAGGCAATTTGCGCACAGCAAGATCCCACAAACAGCCATGTGATAATGACCAGATAATCTGTTTTAGTGATGTTGACTGATGGATAAATATTGGCCAGGACACAGGAGATAACTTCCACGGTCTTCTTCGAAATAGTGCCATAGGATCTTTTACTTCTATCTGAGATGAGACGGGGCCTCAGTTTATCATTTCATCCGAAAGACAGCACCTCCGAAAATGCAGCACTCCCTTGGTACTGCATTGGAGTATCAGCCTAGATTTTGTGCTCAAGATTCTGACTCAGAGGCGAGAGTACTACCCACTTTAAAAAATATATATAATTTATTCAACATTATAAGCATTTATAACATCGTGATAATTCCATTGTCTCATACATATCCTTTCCATCACTCTGCACAGCCATTCCTCCAACACATATTAACATCAAAACCTGAAGCTTAATTTGTCTCCTGTAACATATATTAATTGTACTTTAAAAATTGATCATAACCAAACCTTCCGAACTCTTTCTAGGATATCCTCATCCCAAAAGGTTTCTTGCAGACACAACTGGTCAGTGCCTTTAAAACACTGCAAGTTCCCCTTCAGTCCGTTCACATTAATCAAGACCAATGTAATTATGGCTCCTAATAAAGGAAGTGTGTCTGATAATCCCCCCATCATTTAATCTCTGGCTCTTCCCTCCTCTCATACTCCTTCCCAGCTTTTCAGGCAGCCGTTTCAGCCTCTTCCTTAAATTAGGTTTAGGTCGAGGAGCTGCCTCTTCTCTCTCTTTCTGGCCCTCACTACCTGTTCCCTTTCCACATGATGCCATCCCACCCCCCACTTCCATGTTTCCGTCCCTCCTGACTCCTCACTCTCGAGCTCTTCTGTAATCCTTCGTCCTTGCTCCCCATCAGATACATAGGGCCGGATTTTTGGCTTTCGGGGTTTTTTTGGCGAAAACGGTAGCGATATGTAAAAATGAACGTTAAAGTTGCACTACCGTTTTTAGGCCAAACTTTCGGCCTTTACGCCTGCGCCGGTAAAGGAGACGTTGCACAATTATTCACGGCGCAAAACGCGAGTTTCGGCAACTTTAGTCCATGGTTGTTTGCACTGCGATCGAGGCCTTGGGAGGGGGAAAACAAAAATTCCAAAAAAATTCCAAAAACATTCACAAAACCCTTAGCTAGCAAATTGCTGAAAATAATTCAAAAATAAAAACTTCAAATTACCTTTTCTGCAGGTTTTCATACTTATCGCTCTGGCAGGGCTGTACTGACAGGTTTGACCTGTCGTTATTCTGGGCCTGGTGTACGGGTCAGGAGAGTGCCGAAAGTACGACGGTAACGCAATCCGCGTTGTTACGCGTTGGCGCACCTCTCCCTGGCAGTACTTGAAAGCGCCACCGCAAACAGGTACCCGAGGATCCCACCCGAGCTTTGCAAACTGGTTTTCGCAGGGAAAACCCGGTTGCAAACCTGCCAAAAATCCGGCCCATAATCTCCGTTAGAGTCTTCCTGTCATTATGGTTTCTCCAACAGTGCCGCTCCCTTTGGCCTCATCTCCACTGCTGACCCTTGCACTCCATTTCTTCTCACTCTTGCTCCCTTTCGGCATCTTTGTCTCCCCGCTCCCAGCCTGCTGCCCCTTTAAGGCTCCTGCCTCTTGCACCCTCTCATTGTCTTGCCCCTTCTGGCTCCCCAAGATGTCCCAAATCCCCATCTTTCTTACACTTACCCCGCACCCACCTCCACTCCCCCCATGGACACCAATTCTTTAGGGAGGGCCGAGTCACATTATGGCTTGACTCTGTCCTTGACCCATGCTGCCTCTTGCTGTCTGTCCTTTTCCACCATCTCCATCCTGTTCTCTGCTCCACAATTTTCTGCCTCTCCTTGTGCTCTTTTCTCATTCTGTTCACCGGCGGTGTCCTCCTCTTGCATCTGCTCCTTCTCCCATCTCCTCGTCACTCAGGGGGTTTCCTTCTGCCTCACACTCACAGCGGGTGGGGCCTTTGTGACACACCTCACAGCTCTCAGCCTTGCAGCTCCGAACAATGTGTCCAGACTAGCCGCAGTTATAACTGTACAGGTCTGGACAGCTTCTTACAAGATGGTCATGTCCATGTCAATAATAGCAAACCTTCACCTGGTTATCATGCAATACCTGGAAATACTGCACTCCTTCCTTTGTCCCAAATTTCATGCTGTAGGGCAATGACTTCACCCCCTCTGGGAACCACACCTTTATATAACTGATTTCATCTGCTACCCACGTTCCTAGATAGTATCTCCTCTTTATTGCCGAGCAATTGTCCCACGACTTCAACTATTTTTTATCTTCAATATAAACTGGCAGGTTTAAGAATGAGACCATCACCTCTTCTGAATACAGCAGAGATACATCCCAGAACTTATCACCAACCTTCAGACTCAGTAAAAGTCTTTCCACCTCCTCTCGGCCAGTGACTGTCATCTCAAACCCAACATTCGGCTTTGCTCGGCAAAGAAAATTCCCTTGCCGCAGTCCTCAAGTACTGCCTGGATAATATCCCAAGCTCGTAGCTCCTTATCCTCGCAATAAACCACCAACGTGTTTTCTTTTCCAAACCTCCTGGGATCCCGGCTCAAATCTTTGGGCCTTTTTTTCTCCCTTCCCTCAACATTTTCTCCCCTGATTAAATTCATCCTGGGAACATTGTCCTCTGAGGGGCCTGGCAATCTGGGCCCCTAAATGGTGACTGTTTATGGGCAAAAAGGCCCTAGAACCTGAAAAAAACCCACCATCAACTTTTACAAACTCAACATTCGGCTTTGGTCGGCAAAGCAACTTCCCTCACTGCAGTCCTCAACTCCCAGCATTAATTAAACAACCAGCAGCGCCTGCTCACTCCTAGTCCCTTCACCTGGAGAGTTCTACCCACTGAGTCACAGCTGACACTAGAAGCCAGTAGCTTGTAGAACAAAACTAGACTGAAGGGGCTTTGATTTAGATTGGTAAGTTCCATGGCACTGGGACTCCCAAATGTGTACAGGAAGACACTGCCGAAATTTAGCCAACGGAAACTACACAGCTTACTGGTTAACTTCCTGCTGCTTGCCCAGTTGGGACCGCCTTATTCATTGAGACATTTGCTTGCTGGTTTAGTTGGAGCTGAGTGCAAAATTGTCAGCTTCTAATGGCAGGGTGACACAGGTCCTATCAATGAGCCAAGCTGGCCAGATTATCAACAGTACACTGGAATACTATAGACCTCTGCTGAAAGGTCATCAACCTGAAACATTAACTCTGTTTCTCTCTCCACTGATGCTGCCTGACCTCCTGAGTATTTCCAGCATTTTCTGTTTTTGGTTCAGATTTCCAGCTTCTGCAGTATTTTGCTTTTGTATTACTATAAGCACAGTTGTGTCATTTGGAGCTAGCTTGACCCAAAGAGCCCACACTATTTCCCCCATGAAGGACAGCCAGTAGTTAGTCTTAAACAACTGAAAAGTTCAAGTTTTAACTTTTTCAGGTAGCCAGAGCGAATCTGCACTTGAACTCAGAAATAAATTGAGCATTAGTCTCTCCTTCATACTGTGTATGACATATTTGCTCTAGGGCGTTGAAATTTTTGGAAATTCTAAACTAGTTGATGATTTTGTGATTATAACAAATTAGGAAGCATGGCAAACTGAGAAAGAAAGCAGGAGATTGCAGGAGGACTTAAACAAGTTAATGGAGTGGGCAGCTAGGTGAGATCAGTTTCAGTGCAGAGAAATGTGAAATAGTACATTTTGGGGAACAAAGCACTGTGCTCAAATGTATGTCTTAAATGGTAATACAGGATACTCTTAATAGAGTGGAGGAAGAGAGAGCCATGGGGTGCTGATACATCAACATTTAAAGATGGGAGCGCAGCTTTAAAAAGCCATCTGGACACCTGAATTTCCTCAGCTTTTTCACTCCTCTACTTTATCTGCATGGCTTTCAGCTTTGTTAGAAGTTCACTGGGTTTATTGCTTCATGCAACTTTTTTGATGTTGATGACCATGGTTAGTGAAGGGTGCGTTTCTCGCAGACCAATTCTGTGATCACCTTGTCATTCTCCTCATACCAGTCTTTGCATTTTCTGGTTTTTGGCCCTAGGGTCGTGGCTGCAGAGTATAAAGCATCCCTGAAAGGGGAGGGGGTTACAACTTGTTGTCTTAAAAATAAAGCTATCTAGATATCAAGTTTTGTTTGGACGAGTCTGTGGTCTGTTCAACACTGGGCTCCCTTCATGTGATGTTCCTCTGAGCAATTAAGTGCCAACGATTGCATCAAGGGTGCACCCTTGTAGTTTTGTCTTTGCTTGGAAGCCTGAAGATTATATTAGTGATAGTCCGATGATGTTCTGTATGCATCCCATTTCAGTTACACTTCCCTATGCCAAGTCTACTTTTACTTTACATAGAATTACATAGTCTACAGTACAGAAACATGCTATTCAGCCCAACTGGTCTAGAAACATAGAACATAGAAAATAGGTACAGGAGTAGGCCATTCGGCCCTTCGAGTCTGCACCGCCATTCAATGAGTTTATGGCTGAACATGCAACTTTAGTACCCCATTCCTGCTTTCTCGCCATACCCCTTGATCCCCCTAGTAGTAAGGACTACAGCTATCTCCTTTTTGAATATATTTAGTGAATTGGCCTCAACAACTTACTGTGGTAGAGAATTCCACAGGTTCACCACTCTCTGGGTGAAGAAGTTTCTCCTCATCTCGGTCCTAAATGGCTTACCCCTTATCCTTAGACTGTGACCCCTGGCTCTGGACTTCCCCAACATTGGGAACATTCTTCCTGCATCTAACCTGTCTAAACCCGTCAGAATTTTAAACGTTTCTATGAGATCCCCTCTCATTCTTCTGAACTCCAGTGAATACAAGCCCAGTTGATCCAGCCTTTCTTGATATGTCAGTCCCGCCATCCCGGGAATCAGTCTGGTGAACCTTCGCTGCACTCCCTCAATAGCAAGAACGTCCTTCCTCAAGTTAGGAGACCAAAACTGTACACAATACTCCAGGTGTGGCCTCACCAAGGCCCTGTGCAACTGTAGTAACACCTCCCTGCCCCTGTACTCAAATCCCCTTGCTATGAAGGCCAACATGCCATTTGCTTTCTTAACTGCCTGCTGTACCTGCATGCCAACCTTCAATGACTGATGTACCATGACATCCAGGTCTCGTTGCACCTCCCCTTTTCCTAATCTGTCACCATTCAGATAATAGTCTGTCTCTCTGTTTTTACCACCAAAGTGGATAACCTCACATTTATCCACATTATACTTCATCTGCCATGTATTTGCCCACTCACCTAACCTATCCAAGTCACTCTGCAGCCTCATAGCATCCTCCTCGCAGCTCACACTGCCGCCCAACTTAGTGTCATCCGCAAATTTGGAGATACTACATTTAATCCCCTCGTCTAAATCATTAATGTACAATGTAAACAGCTGGGGCCCCAGCACAGAACCTTGCGGTACCCCACTAGTCACTGCCTGCCATTCTGAAAAGTACCCATTTACTCCTACTCTTTGCTTCCTCAGTTTATGCACCACACGAGCCTTCTCCCACCATACTTCATCTAACCCTATCAACATATCCTTATATTCCTTTCTTGCTTATGTGCTTCCCCTTAAATGCATTTATGCTATTCGCCTCAACTACTCCCTGTAGTAGCAAGTTCCAAATTCTCACCTCTCTCTGGGTAAAGAAGTTTCTCCTGAATTACCTATTGGATTCATTGGTGACAAGATATCTTATATTTATGGCCGCTAGTACTGGTCTTCCCCACAAGTGGAAACATTTTCTCTCCGTCTGCCTCAGCAATCCCTTTCGTAATTGTAAAAACCTCTCTTAGGTTTAGATTCAAGCTGTAACCTAGTGAAATTATTTATGGTTATTATGGGGGAGGGGGAGAAGAGAGAAAGGGGTAGAAAAGGCATAATTTACAAGAGCCAGTACTGTCTAATCCTGCTCCTAGAAGTTATGCATGAATTCTCTTTTAGGATATTGGTTACATTGCATTGGAACCAGATATCTAAAAGCTGCTGACAGTTGAATTGGAGCGAGTTGATGCTTGTGCAGTCAGTGTTTGCATCCTCAGTGAGACACGAGCAGGGATGCATTTCACTTCAAATTGTAAAATCTGCATTTTAACTTTGATTTGAAATGGTATTGTGAACTTAATATAGACTTTGTTCAGCAGTTTTATAGCAAGAATGCAACTTTTGGTGTAAAATAACACAGTAGAGTAACTGAAGGGGTTAAAAATCAGTAGTATTTCTAAAAGGTTTGTGGCTAAACTTAAGTTGAGCGTGGGCCCATAACGTATAATTCTTGAGAAGGGAGTATTTGGCAGATGTCCTAGCATCGACAGAATTACACGAGATAACGATAAACACCCCAGCTTTGTCTGTCTATTAACAGAAGATTTAGTCAAGGACAAATCGGTCTGGGAAAAAGTACTTTCACAGGAATTGCTTAACCGTAGAAAAGTAATGATGTAGCACGTAACTGATCAGATAAAAGACGCACAGAGGAGGTAACAAAGCTTGCTGTCAATATAATTGTATTAACCAATTAATATTTGTAATCATAGTAGTTAGGCAAAACTTTGTGACGTGGCAGGGAAACAACAAATGGAAAGCTTTCGCGCAGAACTTCATGATTTTGTATGTATTTTGACTGTATAAAAACAGTAACCCGACGATTGTTCGAAGAGAACGGCTGGTTTGGGTCACCGAGTTACTGAACTTGTGTAGAAGCTGCCTCTCCCTCAATCGAGTACTTTATAATAAACAATTCTTTTCTCCAATACAGACTTGTGTTGAGTATCTTTGTAATACTCCACTACAATTGGTGCTGCGAGCAGGGTACCTACGGGAAACCAACAGAAGGGCGTTTACAGAAGCATCATGAGTGAGTATATTTAAACTACCACTCATAATCCGATGTAAGCTATTACGAAACGTGCCTGTTGCCCGGGGTACCTGAATCTGTGAAAAGTCTGTTATGGTGCAAAAGACTTGGGGGTAATTTAAATGTGTTGTGTATCCGTCACTATATAAAAGTCAAAATGAGAAACCGGTAGTGATTGCAGACTCTAGGTTTAAGGAACCAGATTATGGAGGCAATCAGTATTGTGAGTCCAGCTGGACACTAGAGGTGTCCAACAGTTCACAGAATCCGGTGAAGGGGTAGACATGCCCAAACGTGAGATTATAAGGCATCGATGGGATTGTAGACTCTAGGGAGGGACAATCAGTATCTAAGAATACCGTTTAAATCGATAGGAAAATATCGGTGGGGCCGTAGACTCTGGGTTTAAGGGAAACCAAGCAAAAGGACGGGTGATATCTGATACAGTGAAACCGATTAATAATGACTATGTTAAGAAACGGGTGGGATCCTAAAATAGAGCCGGCCAAACAGAAATTATGGTGGGAGAAACAGAAAAATAAGAAAACCGCCAAAGCAGGATTAATGGTAATAAGTCAGTGCCTACAATTACGGAGGTTAAGAGTAGAAGTGAATAGTTTGAGAATGACGCCCACCGGCTGGTTGGGACAGGGACTGACAAAGAAAAATAAGGGAACCAGGAAAAAAAATAAAATAAGCTTTGTTGAATGAAAAGTTGGTGGGAGTTAATGAATTTTTCATTTGTCGGAAAGCCTGTTTTTTTAAAAAAGAAAAATGATGTAGCTGTCTGGTTGTATTAGCTCCACCCACTTTTTCAGACAGAGAGTTGAAAGGTTTTAACTCTTTGTAGTGTCCTCGATGTGGGAAGTTTTAAGAAAGTGTGAACCTAGAATTGAATTATATTTTAAGTTAGAAACGCAGGTGCGGATTTATTTTGATTATGATTTACAGAGCGATGAAATGCACAAATGATGGGTTTGTTTAACAAAAGATAAAACCTTCAGCTTTGCTAAAAAAAATATTTAAAAAAAAGAAAACAACCGACACAGAAGCTTCAACAGAAATTTGAACGTTCTAATTGGATTATAGTTGAAAAATGCGTGGTCTCATTTAAAAAAAATAATAATTCTGACACGCTCACTTACTTGTCAAAAGAAAACATGTAATCATTGATTAAATTGAGTTGAAAAACAATAAAGTTAGTCTAGAAATGAGATAAAGAAAGGAGAAGGGAGAGTGTATGCCTTTAAAAAAACGCCTGCGTGGGTTTCTTGAGGCTATGGGCTGAGGGAAGCTATGCCCTCGTTTTCCTTTGTGTAGAATAAAAGAGATTTCAATAAAAGACTGGCACTACAGTATTTGAATTGGGATTTTGAGATATTTCAGGTGATTCTCCTTGATAAACATTTTGGTTGTATTGGAAAATCTTGGGTTTGGAAACCTTTTTAATAGAAATAATAAAAGTGTGTAACTTTACCTCAACTACTACGTCAGAAGTTGAAGCTTAAAAAGATGTGATTTATGAGGTACCGTATCACAAAATATATCTTGAAGTTACAGAGCAAAATATTTCCTACTTATGACATTCCTACTTGGATTGGAGCGTTTTTTTTAATGTTCAGCCTCTAAAACAGAAGTTAGGCACATAATTATAAAACAAGTATTTTGCATTCTGTGATCTGTGAATCACTTAGGCATAATAAGTTTAAACTATAAGTATAAATGAGAATTCCAATATTTAAAAATCAGCATTACCATAAATACAAATACTACAACAGGGGAGCATCATCATAGGCAGTCCCTCAGAATCGAGGAAGACTTGCTTCCACTCCCAAAGTGAGTTCTTTGATGACTGAACAGTCTGATACGAGAGCCACAGACCCTGAAACAGGTGGGACAGACATTCGTCGAGGGAAGGGGTCAGTGGGGCTAGTTTGCCGCGCGCTCCTTCCGCTGCCTGCGCTTGGCCTCTTCATGCTCTTTGCGTTGAGACTCGAAGAGCTCAATGCCCTCCCGGATGCACTTTCTCCACCTCGGGCGGTCTTTGGCCAGAGTCTCCCAGGTGTCAGTGGTGATGTCGCACTTTATCAGGGAGGCTTTGAGGGTGTCCTTATAACATTTCCGCTGTCCTCCTTTGGCTCGTTTACCATGAAGGAGCTCCGCATAAAGCATTTGCTTAGGGAGTCTCGTATCTGGCATGCAAACTATGTGGCCTGCCCAGTGAAGCTGATCGAGTGTGGTCAGTGCTTCAATACTGGGGATGTTAGCACAGTTGAGGACACTGATGTTGGTGCGCCTGTCCTCCCAGGGGATTTGCAGGATCTTGTGGAGACATCGTTGATGATATATCTCCAGTGACTTGAGGTGCCTTCTATACATCATCCATGCCTCAGATCCATACAGGAGGGCGGGTATTACTACAGCACTGTAGACCATGAGCTTGGTGGTAGATTTGAGGGCCTGGTCTTCAAACACTCTTTTCCTCAGACGGCCGAAGGCTGCACTGGCGCATTGGAGGCGATGCTGAATCTCCGCATTAATGTCTGCCTTTGTTGATAAGAGGCTCCCGAGATATGGGAAATGGTCCACGTTGTCCAGGGCCATGCCGTGGATCTTGATGATTGGAGGGCAGTGCTGTGCGGCGGTGACAGGCTGGTGGAGGACCTTTGTCTTACAGATGTTAAGCGTAAGGCCCATGCTTTCATATGCCTCAGTGAATACATTGACTATATCCTGGAGTTCAGCCTCTGAATGTGCACAGACGCAGGCGTCGTCCGCGTACTGTAGCTCAACGACAGAGGTTGGGGTGATCTTGGACCTGGCCTGGAGGCGGCGTAGATTAAACAGCTTCCCACTGATTCTGTAGTTTAGTTCCACTCCAGCGGAGAGCTTGTTGATTGTGAGGTGGAGCATGGCGGTGAGGAAGATTGAGAAGAGGGTTGAAGCGATGACGCAGTCCTGTTTGACCCCGGTCCGGACGTGGATTGGGTCTGTAATGGATCCGTTGGTAAGGATCACGGCCTGCATGTCATCGTGGAGCAGGCGAAGGATGTTGACAAACTTTTGGGGGCATTCGAAACGGAGGAGGAGGCTCCATAGACCCTCACGGTTGACAGTTTCAAAGGCCTTTGTAAGATCGAAAAAGGCCATGTATAAGGGCTGGCGCTGCTCCCTGCATTTTTCCTGCAACTGTCGCGCTGCAAAGATCATATCTGTTGTGCCCCATAGGAGATGAAATCTGCATTGTGATTCCAGGAGGAGCTCCTCAACCACAGGGAGAAGACGATTGAGGAGAACTCGAGTGACAACTTTCCCAGTGGCTGATAGCAGGGAGATTCCCCTATAGTTGCCCCAGTCAGACTTGTCCCCTTTTTAAAAAATGGTCACAATCACTGCATCTCTCAGATCTCCCGGCATGCTCGCCTCCTCCAGATGAGAGATGAGGTCATGTATCCGTGCCAACATCGCCTCTCCGCCATACTTTAGCGCCTCAGCAGGGATTCGATCCGCACCCGTAGCCTTGTTATTCTTGAGCTGTTTTATGGCTTTGCCTACCTCTTGCAACGTTGGAGTTTCAGTGAGTTGGTGGCGGGTCGCATGCTGCGGGATGGAGTCGACAACACTCGAGTCAAAGACAGAGTCTCGATTGAGGAGATCTTCAAAGTGCTCCTTCCAACGGGCCCTGACAGCCTCGGTGTCCTTGATGTGTTTCCCCGTTCTTGGCCAGGAGTGGGGTGGGGCCTTGGGAGTTTGGATCGTAGGTGGCCTTGACTGCAGCAAAGAATCCTCGCATATCGTGGCTGTCGGCCAGTTGTTGTATCTCCTGTGCTTTCTCCATCCACCACCTGTTCTTAAGGTTCTGGGTTTTTTGTTGGACCTGAGCCTTGAGCCGTCTGTAATGTTGTTTTGCAGCTCCCGAGTTGGGTTGTTGCTTGAGGCTCAGAAATGCTTTGCGCTTGTGATCTATTAGTTCTTCGATCTCCTGATCATTTTCATCAAACCAGTCCTGATGTTTTCTGGTTGAGTGACCAAGTGTCTCATCACAGGCACTGGTTATAGAGGCCTGGAGGGCAGATCAAGTGCTATGGGCATTCAGCATCTCAGGCCAGATTGGCTGTGAGGCGCTGGCTGTATAGGGCTCCCTTAGCTGGGTCTCTAAGTGCACCGGCATTAACTTTTTTGCGGAACTGCTTCTGCTGTCCCCTCTGCTTTGGCACAATGTTAATGTTGATGATGGATCGGATTAGTCCAGCAGTCGTCAGCTCCTGTCATGGCGCGGGTGATGCGCATATTCTTGCGATCCCTGGCTCGGACGATGACATAGTCAAGCAGGTGCCAGTGTTTGGAGCGAGGGTGTTGCCATGATGCCTTATATTTGTCCCTCTGTCGGAACAAGGTGTTGGTGATGAGGAGTTCATGTTCTAGACATTTTGTCAGGAGTAGGGTACTGCTGGAGTTGGCTTTCCCTACACCCTCTTTGCCAATCCCCAGAGGGCTGTGTCTTTTCCTACCCTGGCATTAAAATCACCCAGGAGGATCAATTTGTCACCAGTGGGGATGCCGGACTAGGATGTCTCGAGGTTGGAATAAAAACCCTCTTTAGCTTCATCCGTTGCATCGAGTGTAGGGGCATACGCACTGGTTCCGAGATAGGGTAATATGAAGTCATGAGGCGTTCGTTAACCTCACAGGGGGAATCTTTGAGGCGGTCGACCAACTCATTCTTGACGGCAAAGCCAACTCCATGAAGGCAGCGTTCTGCCTCTGGTTTCCCTTTCCAGAAGACATTATAACCTCCACCATGTTCCTTCAACTGGCCTTCCCCTGCCCACTGGGTCTCGCTTAGGGCGGCGATGTCAATGTCGAAACGTCTGAGTTCCCGGGCAACTATGGCGGTGCGGCGTTCCGGCCTGTTGCTGTTGGGATTGTCCATGAGGGTCCTGACGTTCCAGGTCCCGAACTTCATACTGACGAAGTGGAAGATGCCTGTACGTGAGTTCTTTTAACGTAGGGTGGCCACTGCACACTGGCAACCACACTGGCTTAGCTGAACAAGGTATTGGTCTAGTGGCAAGGGGGTCCAAGACAACTGGAGACCAGGCACAGCTCTATAAGCCCAATTGCCTATGGCGAAGTGTTGGTCGCAAGCTCGGTGCCGAGCAGTGCAATGATGGTAGCTGGAAAGTGACTTCCAAAGTTATTTAAAAAAATTAAAAGTTGATATTCTCAATTTATTTCAAAAGTTTCTAAGAGTTGTTAAAAAGTCTAAGATGTAAATCAATAATAGGTTATAAAAGTTTCCCCAGTTTAAAAAGTTTCTAAAGATTGTTAAAAAGTCAAGGATGTAGATCAATAATAGATGTTTTAAAAGTTCTCCCAAATTGTTTAAAAAGTTTAAACGTTAATTAAAAGTTTAAAAATGAATTAAAAGTTGGTTAGGAGTTTAAGACGTTGGGTTGAACACCGCCGCTGCAGTTCCTTCGGTCGGTTCGACGAACCTGGAGTCCCTTCGGCCGGTTCAGCACCGGCCCGGAGTCCCTTCCGTCGGTTGAACGCTGGCCTTGGAATCCCTTCGGCCGGTTCGACGTACCCGGAGTCCCTTCAGCTGGTTCCATGTTCCCCCAATCTATCAGCACCATAAACACCTGGTGCGCAACCACAGGGACAGGCGTGGGCAGGTGTGGAGTCCTTTCGGCTGGCGCGGGATCCCTTCGGCCCGGGACAGAAGCGGCCAGCGTGGGGTTCCTTCAATAACTGCAAGGTAACGTTTGTTATCCCGCTGGGGCTAGGGTGGGAAGCAGCAATTAGGATGGGAACAGTAAAGAGTTAAATTTGTTGTGAAGTTTTCAAGTACCACTGGTTAAGAAAAGGCACAACAAAATACTGAGATACATTTAAAATTGAGCCTCTTTAGAACTATTTTGGTGTTTTGAGATTTTTTTTGTGTTAATGTGACAGATCAATTGAAAGAATGTTTTTCATCAAAAGGACTCGCTAAATAAAATGTTAAATGTGGGTACTAACCAATGATGCCGACCTACAGTTCAAATGTATGCAAATTTGTAAAATCTGATCTTTAAAATAAATAAATAAAACTAAAAAGTTTGAAAACAATCTAAAAATGCCATTTTCTCTGATGAAAGACAGAAATGCCATTTGGGGAGACGAGATAAGATATGGAAGTAGCCTTGGAAATGATTTGCGAGAACTTGAATTGCGAGCACTTGTATGTCAAGGTAATTTATAAACTATCACTTGTTTTTGAATACAGGAAACCAGACAATCCTGGTCAGAATTACTACCAATGCATAACGTAAGAACATAAGAATTAGGAACTGGAGTAAGCCATCTAGCCTGCTCTGCCATTCAACAAGATCATGGCTGATCTGGCTGTGGACTCAGCTTCACTTACCCGCCCGCTCCCCATAACCCTTAATTCCCTTATTGGTTAAAAATCTATCTGTGACTTGAATACATTCAATGAGCTAGCCTCAACTGCTTCCTTGGGCAGAGAATTCCACAGATTCACAACCCTCTGGGAGAAGAAATACCTTCTCAACTCGGTTTTAAATTGGCTCCCCCGTATTTTGAGGCTGTGCCCCCTAGTTCTAGTCTCCCCGACCATTGGAAACAACCTCTCTGCCTCTATCTTGTCTATCCCTTTCATTATTTTAAATGTTTCTATAAGATCACCCCTCATCCTTCTGAACTCCAACGAGTAAAGACCCAGTCTACTCAATCTATCATCATAAGGTAACCCCCCATCTCCTGAATCAGCCTAGTGAATCATCTCTGTACCCCCTCCAAAGCTAGTATATCCTTCCTTAAGGTGACCAAAACTGCATGCAGTACCCTATACAGTTGCAGCAGGACCTCCCTGCTTTTGTACTCCATCCCTCTCGCAATGAAGGCCAACATTCCATTCGCCTTCCTGATTACCTGTTGCAATGAGGTTATGCGCCACACCAAATCGAACGACAGGATTAATGCCCTTATGAGCTAATGACTGGATGAGTAATGAAGTTACCCAAGGGGATAGTTACAGGAGGGGCAGAATTAGAACCATTACGAGGTAGAATCAGGAAGTATGTGATGGAATTGAGTGAGCAGTTGAAAGGTATGCGACAGGAGGTCTGAGAAAGACAGAGAAGACGAAGGGACAAATACCTCAGCTATAATCCCCGAGGTGGGGGCTAAGGTAATGGTTAAGGCAGATAAACCAGGATTCGCACCTAGGTGGAGCAGACCATATGAGGTGGTAATGAGGGGTGATCTTATAGAAACATTTAAAATAATGAAAGGGATAGACAAGATAGAGGCAGAGAGGTCGTTTCTACTGGTCGGGGAGACTAGAATTAGGGGGCACAGCCTCAAAATACGGGGGAAGCCAATTTAAAACCGAGTTGAGAAGGAATTTCTTCTCCCAGAGGGATGTGAATCTGTGGAATTCTCTGCCCAAGGAAGCAGTTGAGGCTAGCTCATTGAATGTATTCAAATCACAGCTAGATAGATTTTTAACCAATAAGGGAATTCAGGGTTCTGGGGAGCAGGCGGGTAAGTGGAGCTGAGTCCATGGCCAGAATGAGTCATGATCTTGTTGAATGGCGAAGCAGGCTCGAGGGGCTAGATGGCCTACTCCTGTTCCTAATTCTTATGTTCTTATATCAGTAGTGACACATGTGCATGTATAAATATGAAAGGTGGAGGCCGATAGAAACGTTGGTCCCAGCTGAAAGAATATAAGGGTACAGCTGATGGCGGAACCTAAGATACACCTTAGAGTATAAGGAGTGGAGGGAGCATTGATGGACTTTTTGGGGGATTAATATTTTCAATACTAGGGGTACTTGCCATAATGAAATGGATCTAGGAAAGGTCATGTCCAGAGAAATGGTGCCAATGATCTGGGAGAAGTAGAAATAGTAAGAATCTAACTAAAAACCTGGAATATCCAGGATGTATTTTATTAACAGAATGTATATAAACGTGATCACCACCGCCCTTATGATTCTACAAGGCTGCCCAGAAGCATATACCCACACCGGAGGGTACAACTACTAAGTAAAGCAGGCCCTAGGGGGCGGCGTCCGAGTCTCAGGAACGTTTATCTTGAAGCCACAAGATAATTGGGTAACACAATGTTACCTGAATATTGTAAACCAGGGGAATTAACCTCAGGAAAGCACGTGGTGGTTAAGCCTGGAACAGAAGTAATAGCATGTTGTCTGGACCCAAACAGGGTCACGGTCTTAGAGCCATCCTCGTTAAAAGCGATAGAATGGGTCATATGTCAGGAAGAAAGTGTTCAGGTCCAGCAGTGATGATTTATTGGCAAAAACCTATAGTCACGACCCCAGGACCAACAATTACGTGCTTCCTCCTTACTGAAGGTCCGCCAAGCGAGTTGGTGACGAGATCGGAGGGAATGTTATTTGACAATGTACAGCATGAAATGTTACCTATGCTCATAAATTTAACGGACCTATACCTGTCAGAAAAGTTTAGCCCCAAGACTAAAGCAGTGTACACGGTTGCTAGACACAATCCTGAGAAAAACTGTTATAGCACCCACTGTCGTGATCCTGAAGTAAAAAAAATAGCAAACTTTCATCAAGGTGGTTGATGTGAAAGAGCTAGTTTGTTATTTACATGTAGGACACAAAATTAAACTGCATGTGTGGGGTGGGGAAATAAAACGTGGCTGAGAAAGGAATGGCGATAACAGTTCTACCTGGGACTGATGTAATCATGAATGAAGTCAAATGGAATCTAAAATATGGCTGTTTTCAGCATTGTGTAGGGAGCTGGATACAGAACTTTACATTTTTAATACTGGACAATATCAATGCTATTGTACATCAGTAGGCACAATCCTGCAATATTCAGATTAAGCAGTGTTAAACAAGGCGGCAGGAAAAAAAAAAAAGAGTAAAAGGATGGATGGGGAAGGGCAGCAGGAGGATGTTGTTGGTTAATTCCCAGGTGACTGATGGGATTTGAAAGGATGAGCTTAATGGGGCAGATAGATCTGGACTGGCTCATGGGTGAAAATCAGCTGTCTCATTCCAGGAACACTTTAGATCCAAGACAACAAACCAACAGCATGGAAAGGTGGTTCTCAGTATCCCGGAAGTTACATTACAACTGGCTTCAATAGTTCGGGAGTACTGTGGTTCAGCCAGAATGCAGACAAGTGTACAGAAGGACACAAAGACGTTGGTGAAAAAAATTACAGCATTATCTGCAGGCAAATATTGACACTTATAATAGATTTTGCCATGGACAGAGACTGACAAGTTTTTTTTAATGCATTTTGTGATGGAATATTTAGACCCACTCAGTAATTTTAACATACAATAAATTGGTAGACTCAGGATAGTAGAGAATTGTGGGTGGACTTTAGAAAAACACATTTTCTAAATAATTTTCTCCAAATACTGCAAGAGGCCACAAAAGACTGAAAAATCAGTGTTTTCTATAGATGTCCCTGTTTGAAGTGCATAGCAGTTTTATTGCAATATATACTAACTGCTTTCCAATTTTTTGTTACAATCCAAAAAGAGGTCATATAATAAACTTTATAATAGCTCTTAATCATTTTTATCAAAGCTTGGTGTTCAAAAAAACACAAATTTGTTTCCACTGGAGTTTCAGTGAGCCCACACGACAGACAAGTCACAGCTCCAATCACCGGTCTTTATTTATGTAGAGATATGTATTAAAACCAGCCACTTACAAAGTGCTAGTTTGGGCAAAAAGACTAGAAGAAACTGATGTGAAATTTACATTACAATACATACCAGCAAGCCTCTGCTGGTTTGGATCAGTATCTTATCTGGGGGCAGGAAACCTTTGTTCCTGTGCCACCTATATTACAATATAATATTACAAATTTTAATAACCAAGTCACAGTAGCCAAACCACAAATAAACCAGTGCTCTGCTACAAATTTTATAATGCAAGATTTCCAGGTTAAGATGCAAGGTGTCATTCATGCAAAGAAATACCATTATACCAATATAAGGAAACAATAAAAGCAGTTTGTGACATAACTTAAAAATCCAAATTCGGTAGCCAATCAACTTGGGGGAACTGCAACCCTTTTCAAAAATAAACCAAACCAAAACCCTGATCTCAAATAGCAGATGAGAAAGAACTTCACTTAAAAATTTCCAAAGCAGTTTATTTTACAGTACAGTGACGTTCATTAATTCAGAGATCAGTAGATCCAGAACCAGAGCACGACTGAACAAGGATTAAGCAACTGTCATTTGTGTTCATCCAGTCACCCAGATCAGACCAATTTTGTTTTTAAAAAATTGGTGTTATCAAGAAGGTTCTCGCCCACTCTGCGACCCCCTGAAGGCAGCTGGTGCTGATGATATAGAGTAGCATAGTCCAAAAACAGTTGATATAATTTCTTGTTGGCAAATCATGCACTTCCAGCTTAGTTGGTGTCCATTTTGACCTCGTCATTTTTTCTATTGTCACCATTTTCTTCAACAGGAGTACTAAGGGAAGCAGACGGGCTGTTGTAATGACTATTGGGGTCTCTGCGCTGGTAGAAAAGAACATAAGCTGCTTTTGTCTAGGAAAAATAAAAATCAGTTAGTTACAGATATTTAGTTGGGGGAGGGGAGGTGCAGTGCACTGCAACACCATAAGAACATAAGAATTAGGAGCAGGAGTATGCCATTGGCCCCTGGAGCCTGCTCCGCCATTCAATATCATGGCTGATCTGATCTTGGCCTCAACTCCACTTCCCTGCCCGCTCCCCATAACCCTTCACTCCCTTATCATTCAAAAATCTGTCTATCTCCACCTTAAATATATTCAATGACCCAGTCTCCACAGTTCTCTGGGATAGAGAATTCCAAAGATTCATGACCCCCAGAAGAAATGCCTCCTCATTTCTGTTTTAAATGGGTGACCCCTTATTCTGAAACTATGCCCCCTAGAAACAAACAATATGACATTTGATGCTTCTTCCTCAAGGCCCCTTCCCAATCCGTTTCTTGATCCCAGTCAGGTCATTCTAAGAAAGCACTGTGCAGAGGTGAAGTGTTTTTCCATGGGGAGGGAACACTGCAGGAAGGATACAAGTGTATTGCTTCTACACATCTAGCAATTTTGAGGGGCTCAGGGGTTTGTAAGAGACAAATCTCTGGATAGTCAACATTATAATGAAAGCGGCAAGTAATGCTAGTTCTAAAAGTTGTGCTCTAAATTGCTATGTAAAATTAACATAGACCTCAAAGTGCCCAAATTCTGGGCAGGCAATGCTTAGTGGAGTCGAGTTGCTTCTGCACAAATAACACAGGGCAAGGTATTCCAAACTATAATTTCTAGTAGTTGGCTCAAGAGCTTGGAACTTGGAAGCCAGCTCCCTGCAGGGTGTACAATTTTTAAATAGGTGTCATGGGGCAATAGAATTTCATAGGCTCATACAGTATTTGTCTTTTAGCAATGTTTTCAGAACTACCATTTTGTATATTATTTTTCAATGGTGACAACGCGACAGTATTTTTAAAATGCTGACAGCTCATTTATAGAATTATGACAATGTATTTGGACATTTTCATAACACGAGGCAACAGATTTGTCCAAATATATAGGTAGGAATTTAAACTAATTCACCAAGAATGCAATAACATGGCTCTGTACATATTATTTCTCTCCTTTTAAGCACGACTCCTAGCTGAGAGACTAAGGAAGGAACATGCATCTCTTCTGAAGGCCATTACAATATTTACAAAATGGCAGGCAGCATTGCTTTATCCTGCTCCTGTGGGGAAACTTGGTTTCCATAGGATGGCAGCTTAAAATCCATGAAATCATCTTACAAGAGCTGTGATTCTTTATATTTCTCCAACTGCATTCTGCAAACTCAGCAATACAAGCTTACAAAACAGCATATTTGGAAGCCAATGTGCAGAAGAACATTTCAAATAAAAATATTTCCTTTGCTCTGTCCTGAATTAGGTGATCTCAGCAGGGGCAGGTGTGTTTCTGTGCCCTCGGGCTTGTGGATCACAGAGTTCCTGTTAACTGTCCTGTGACCCTTGACAGAAAGCACAGGTGTGGATGTTACGCAAGGTAAGGATCAGGCATGATACCCTTCATGTATGCAGCCACTCAGAAGAAGAATGGTTACGTGGCGAGGTACCAGAAGGCTTACAGGACTGGAACGCAACCCCACCAAAAAGGAAGCGTCTTCCGAAGAGAAAATTGGGAGGGGGCAGAGAAAAACAAAATATTTCCTACCTACTTTGTTTTATTTATCCAGGGCTCTGCTAATATTGCTTTATAAGTACGAGAAATGCACGCAACACAACAGTCTCACTCAGTCAGATTCTCCATTTGAGGAAAGCATCGATCACTCAATTGAATGGGTGGAAATTCACCATGTTAAGAACCATAGGTTTAAACTCAAGTACTACCCCCTGAATGTTAATGCACTGCACCACCTACACATTTTGCAAAGATCCAAAGTATAGGCAATAACTAGAGTTAATTGTCACAGAAATTCTTTGCACAAAAACCTCAAGTTGACATTGCAACACTTGTATAGCACCTTGAGGGAGTAGAGCATCGAAAGATGCTTCATGAGAAGGAAATTGAACTCCAAGTATAAATTAGGAGCAGATTTCGGGCAAGGTAGTGAAGGGGAGGTTGATTTTAAAGAGGATTTTGAAAATGGGCAAAGATAAAAGCGAAGAGGTTTAAAGGAAAATTATAGAGAGAGATAATCCAGGTGTTTGAAATTATGAAAGAATGGGACAGGCGAAATAGTAGACTGTTTCCAGTAGTTGAAGGATCAAAAATGAGGAGACATAGATTCAAGATGATATGCAAGCGATTTAGGCAAGAGAAACTTCTCACACAAAGTAGAGAGGCTGTGGAATTGACTTCAAGGGTTAGTGGTTGAGGCAAAAACTGTCAACATTCAAGATTAGATTAGGTAGGTGAATGAAGGAAAATGTGTTAAAGGAATATGGGAACATAGTGGGTAAATGTGATTAGAACTATTTGCTTGCATGAAGGGTAAATGCAGCCATGGACTGGTTGAGCCTGCTTCTATGTTGTAACGTCTATGTATGTGTAATTAGAGTGAGCAAGGCTAAAGATTCTGTCACTCACGGTAGAGAAAGGAACATTCACAATGGTCAGGTATCTGAAGAGCAGATTGTGGGAGCTTGGACGTGGGATCGGAACAGTTAGCAGAAGCAGAGTAGAGTGTAGCCATGGAGGGATCAATAGATGGTGGATGGGGTGCGAGTGCAGCTGGCAGAGGCCAGGGCAATTTGAATGGGTCTTAGTACAGTAGGATGCAGGCAGTAGGGGTTTGCTGGTTGAAGTTTCTGTCGGATGGAGCCCAGCAAGGTGAGTGTTTTGGAAGAAAAACAAAAGGTGGATGAAAGTTTCAAAATACCTACGGCCTGGTCCCCATCCTCCTCCTGCCCACCATCTGTGAAATGCCTTCTTGTTGGAATTTAGCAGTAAATCTCTTTACAAGAAAAAAAAATCACTATTGCTGCTGACAGCCCCATTTATGGGATAGTATTGCAGAACGACTTGGCAGCAATAATGACAATGTGAATTTACATAGTGTTGGTTATATATCAACTAGCGACGGGTAATAAATGCAACCTTGCCAGGATCGTCAACAC
Organism: Pristiophorus japonicus; assembly: GCF_044704955.1. NCBI lineage: Eukaryota > Metazoa > Chordata > Chondrichthyes > Pristiophoridae > Pristiophorus > Pristiophorus japonicus. Next base: position 61,913,469 of record NC_091988.1, read on the forward strand.
CCCGATAACAATTTTAAAAAGCAAAACAATCCAAGGCATTTCACAGATGGTGGGCAGGAGGAGGATGGGGACCAGTCTGTAGGTATTTTGAATGTAGGGAGAAAGGGGTTTAGGAAGGAAGTTTCAGAGTATATGATCCCATGTGCAAAAGTCAAACTGTCCATATTTGTCAAATTGGTTTGTCTCCAGATTGTGGAACTAGACACACGATTGTTGCATGCAGTCAAACATTCACTCAATCTTATTCATTTACATATCAGAAATTCCCAAATTCCCATAATTTTCTCTGTACCGTAGCTAGTGCAACTTACTATAATTTGATCTTCTGACGCTCCTGATACACTGCTGTCATCAAAGTAATACCACTGTCCATCAATCTGATTTTTCGCATATGCAGTATCTGTTGGCAGAAAGTCAGAGTAAGTTATACTTTTTCGTACACAAGGATGTGTTAATATCCTTCAATTTTCAGCAAATAAACGTAAAGATAAGTTACTTACAATGGCCTCCTCCCATTCCTCCATAGTGGTTAGATACTGCAACAAGGTCATAGATGCAAGGACCTGCTTTGGGGTTGTAGACAAACTCAGACATGTTCAAATCCCTATAAAAACACATTTAATATTAGTGTTTCACAGTATATAGAAAATGCATTTACAGAGTCCCCAAATGCATTTCATCACTGGACCCATGCAATTGCCAAAACTACAGTACTTCCCAGGACTAACTTCCCTTTTGCAGAACAGAGGTCTTGAAGCAAGCCTATTGATAACTGTTTATTCATACCTCAATAACTTAATATTTTGTGACAAAAATTAACTTGGCAGAAAAGTTAGCAAACGAGATGACAGATCAACAGTGGAGAACTTTGAAACATTACAATGCACATGGAGTCAAAACTTGTACGCTCTTCAAGTTTCTACGTTCCCAAAGAATTTGATAACCCATCCTAAAACAGATGATGCCATTAGAAAAACATGGAGAGTAAAAAATTAACTGAATTAACCGAAGAACTTAAATGACAAAGTGCAGTTAGTTTTGTTTTATACTCTATAGTCGCAAGAAAATTCAACCCCCAACCCATTGAAAGCAACAAATACCATATGCATGGCAACTGCAGTCCAGATAAACAGACACCAGTGAATTGAGTGAGTACCAGACACCATTGAATCAATCAATTCAGAGCAGAAAATTAATAACTACAGTTGACGGCACAGCAGCAAATGAATAAATCATAGGCAGTCCCTCGAAATGAGGATGACTTGCTCCCTCGCCAAAAAAGGATGAGTTCACAGGTGTTTCAATGAGGAATCTAATATTCCAGGTCCCGAACTACATCGTGAAGGGTGGAAGATGCCTGTGCGTGGATTTTATTTATTTATTTATTTTTAAACGTGTGGTGGCCATTGTACACCAGCCACCACACAGACTTGACAGAGCTAGGTCTTGGTCCAGTGGCAAGGATTAACCAAGACAACTGGAGACCAGCTCTGCTGCACGAACCTAGTGCACACATATCGCAGTGTGGGCTGGCCCATGCTGCCCCTGGCAGATAAGCAAGCACACCAAATAAATGAATGTAGTAGTGGACACCAGCAAATCAATGAAATAGCAGGAACACCAAGTCAATAAGTTATTAGGACAGCAGGCATAGTGAATCATCAAATTCACAGAGCAATGGGCAGATACACAATGAATTAATGGGTACCAGAAAACTAATGAATTCAGAGAGCAGTGGGCTTTAGCTTAAAGAGCCTTTTAGCTTACTATGGTACTTAAAACAGTTAACAATGTGTATGGTGTGGTGAGTTTACATCTTCCTAAGCAGTCCGATATTTCAAAAGTGTATTAATGGCTTAGTCATTACAAAGAAGGGTCGCAATAAGGAAAGCAGCCAAGGAAGTGGTGAGGGGTACAGCTAAGTAGGGAAACTGCTAAAGATGATGGGGATTAGTGCAAGGCCTGAGGCAGTAGGCCAGCAAATACTCCACCACGGGAAGCAGGATTTGGCAGGGCTGATGACAAGAGGGTACTGCTGCAATGGCAAAAGGAGGTGCACTAGGTGCCTTGTTTATTTAAAAAAATAAAGGATGCCACAGTGCCAATGAGTAGTGTGCATAACTGCAGCTGACATAGCAAAACTGAATGGCAATACTGACATAGCAATTTACAATGGTAAACATTGATACAAAAGTACAACCAAAAATGACGATGTAGTAAGGTTTGTGTGAAGGAAGTGTTTAATACTACTAGTCAATTTCCCTTGCCTTTCCAGATGGGGAGTCAAGATCAAGTTGAGTTTTCTGGTTGAGAAGGGTTCTGAGCAGTGGATAATTAGGCAGGGCAGCCAGATATAATTCGGTCCCCATTTAAAATCTTACATTCTGTCCTTACTTCTATACAGATAGAAGTGTGCATAGACGCAAGATTTTTAATGTATATATAAATGATTTGGAATTGAGCATGAGGATCAAAATCAAAATGTGCCGATGACAAGAGTAGGGAGTTTTGGTATGCAGCAAGGAAGACAGGAGATCACTTCAGGAAGACTGACAGGTTAGCAGAATAAATAGGCAAATGATAGACACAATTAATATGGAGAAGTGTGGGTAATTAATTTTGGAAGCAATTGGATTACACACAATGGAAAGATTCTAAAGTGTGTGGATAAACAGAGACCTAGGGGTTAAATACGTAATTGTTTAAAAAGTGCAGGTACATTAAGCTATAAAAACAGGCCAACAACATTTTGGGTTTCATAACAGGGATAGTGTGCAAGAGCCAAGAGTTACATAGAATTTACAGCACAGAAACAGGCCATTTGGCTCAACTGGTCTATGCCAGAATACCGTGTACAGTGAATAAGGACGGACCATTTCCAGGGTTGCGGAGTTAATAATGAGAAGTCATTAATTTAAAAATGTCACTAAGAGACAGGAGTGTGGTTAGAAATTTCACGAGCTGTTGCAGTATAGAATGCTGCGCGACAGGGAGTAGATGAGACAGAGACCATTTTATCTTTAAAGGGGAAAATGGATATATATTTAAAGCAGAGGAAGGTTCAAGGCTAGAGGAGAGAGTAGGACTGTGGACCAATAGCTTTGGATTGCTCAGAGTTGGCACAGACATAATAGACTGAATGGATTCCTTCTATGCCACAGACTTGACTTGTTCTATTCAAGAATAAATGGATTATGAACTTAAATAGGGGAACATTGGCGTAGAACTTTATCTTTCCACTACTTTGCCACAGAATTTACTTTTCTGACAGTTTGAAGACCCAACATTATTTCCACTCAGTATTTATAATGGATAGCCCTTATGGTTCAGTCAATAAATGCTACAAGAGGTGCAGGATTAAGACAAGATCGATTCTAATTTTAGACTTTGTTGAGTTTGCCGATATCAACTGTTGTAGAGAGTAGAAATATATATATAGACTTAGGCATTAGGCACCTGCTGGATATTTAAAACTCACATAAGCTTAAATGGACACACACATAAAATGGCTGCCCAGGTAGTCAAGCTGTGAACTGTTGAACGTTCACTGACCGAGCAATAACCCTGTGAGGCCCACTGTAGGAATGCCTGGGATGAGGGAAGACAGAGATAAGAAGGAAACCATCTCCTGTGAACAAGGTCATAAACCAATTAATTCCCCAGGAAGAAAGATAAGAGGGAAACCATCTCCTGTAAACAAGGTTATAAACCAATTATTTCTCCCAGATGAAAGAATTAGGGAGAGAACCTATAAAGTCATCGATCAGCCCAAGCTGACAATAACCGAACATATGGTTCCCTGGATACGAGGGGAATTCTATTGGGTTAAAATAACCTATATGTAATCTATAATCATTGTGATTGGCTTGTGTCCAGCCGTGATGGGCTGTGTAGCTGTAGTAAACTGTTTTGTAACTGTTGTGAAACATATAAAGGTGCATGTAATCCTTTGTTCTGTGGAGAGAAACCTGGATACGGTCCTGAGTTTTTCCTCCCCGCTGAGCGTTATTAAAGGCCGCCAGGCGTTGGAACCGACTCTGAGTGTTGAGTGATTCTTCAGAGAAAACACTAACGCTAACACAACTATGCAGGAATAACAATTTGAATTTATATAGCACCTTTAACATGAAAAAATGTGCCAAGGTACTTTCACAGAGCTAAGCAGACAAAAATGAATGTTGAGCCAAAGGAGATATTAGCAGGGGTGACCAAGAGATTGATGAGATGGATTTTAAAAATGATTTTAAGTGGAAGGGTTCAAGTGAAGAATTCCAGAACTTGGGGCTTAGATGGCTGAAGGCATGGATATCAACCAGGAGATGAAGGGGACAGAGGATGCAGAAGAGGCCAGAATTGGAGGAGATGCAGGTTGATGCCTGAAAATGTAATATTCTTCCCTTTCACTGATCAAATGAGATAGTAACGTAATGTGCGGTAAGGTACTGATCCAGACCAACTGGGATCATCTGTTCTTTTCAATTTAATATTCCACTTTCTGTTGAGTTTGTGTTACAAAACACCACCAAGAGGCTGTAACTGCAATACAATCTGCTCTGTTTATGCAACACCCTTTTTTGGTTGTCTTCATGAATTGTTGTTGAACAATTATGCAGGCCAGTAAATGGGGAAACAGCATTCGTGGCCTGCATGAGCAGGCGAAAATGTTGGCCATAAAAACATTTTCTGTTGCCCTGGGGTGGTTAAATGAGTTGCATGTCTTCTGGAAGCAGCAACGCTAAGGTAAATACATCAACGAAGGCTGGCCCATTAAACAGAGTGTTCTTCAAAATCAGTTTCCCCTCCATGCCCTATTTTTGGATCAACACCATTCACATTAATAGATCAGGCAGTTGACAGGTTGTTAAGAATTATAAATTGAGATCCCACAACCTGATACTCCAGTGCATTGTACATTGGTGTGGAGGACCTGTGGTCCAGGATTTCAGAACAGAAATTTTAATTGTTTTTGTTGGAAAAAAACACTTGGGAGTAATTTACAATTAATGCTCCAACACACCATAGAACAAGGCAGCCTACAATTACTTCAAACGTTTCAAAGTAATATGCTCTCACCTTATAGGAAACTCCACTAAAGTGTCAAGTTTATCTCTCCAATATCTATTATATGAGAAACGCTTCAGATGTACTACGAGGATCTTTGGTAATGACCACAAGTCAAACTTCTTAGTGGCCTGCTGGTGCTTTTTACAAATAGGACAGTACCTGTGGAGACAAGTAGTAGAAAGATATTAACATACCATATTTCCTGAAGGATACATTTAATCTGATACAGAAACTGATCAGTACACAGGATATTAAAGTTAATGATGATTTTTTTGACTCACTACCCCCCACTTTTTTTCTTCTTCAGTACTCCTCGCCTGATCCTGTTGACTCCTTTCTAGGATAGTTTCAGTGGCATTCTCCATTACCTTACAAAGTGCAGATTCTGGCTGTATAGCCAGAATAGTGTCCATCAGTTGGGAGGGAGTGGCCTTAGGAATCCTCAACATTGACTCCAGATCCCATGAAGTCTCATGGCTTCAAGTCAAGCATGGGCAAGGAAACCTCCTGCTAATTACCACCTACTGCCCCCACTCAGCTGAGGAATCAGTACTGCTCCATGTTGAGCACCACTTGGAAGAAGCAGGGGGTAGCGAGGGCACTCCCAGAATGTACTCTGGGTGGGTGACTTCAATATCCATCACTAAGAGTGGCTTGGTAGCACCACTACTGACCGAGCTGGCCGATTCCTGAAGGACATAGCTGCCAGTCAAGGACTGTGGCAGGTGGTGAGAGAACCAACGAGAGAAAAACCTACTTTACCTCTTGTCCTCACCAATCTACCTGTCGCAGATGCATCTGCCCATGACAGCATTGGGAGCAGTGACCTTGTGGCGACGAAGACCCGTCTTCACACTGAAGTCACACTCCATCGTGTTGTGGGGCACTACTACTGTGCCAAATGGGAAACAGCATAGTATAGACAGAACTAAATGATCCCACAATCAACGGATCAGATCAAAGCTCTGCAGTCCTGCAACATCCAGTCGTGAATGGTAGTGGACAATTAAACAACTAATGGGAGGAGGAGGCTCCATGAATATCCTCATCCTCAATGATGGCGGAGCCCAGCACGCAAGTGCAAAAGACAAGGCTGAAGCGTTTGCAAACATCTTGAGCCAGAAGTGCCGAGTGGATGATCCATCTCAGCCTCCTCTTGGAAGTCCCCACCATCACAGACGCCAATCTTCAGCCAATTCGATTCACTCCACGTGATATCAAGAAACAGCTGAGCGCACTGTATACAGCAATGGCTATGGATCCTGACAACATTCCAGCTGTCGTGCTGAAGACTTGTGCTCCAGAACTAGCTTCTAACCAAGCTGTTCCAGTACAGCTACAACACTGGCGTCTACCCAACAATGTTGCAAACTTCCCAGGTATGTCCTGTCCACAAAAAGCAAGACAAATCAAATCTGGCCAATTGCCACCCCATAGGTCTACTCTCAATCATCAGCAAAGTGATGGAAGATGTCGTCGACAGTGCTATCAAGCGGCACTTACCAATGCTCCATTTGGGTTCTGCCATGACCACTCGGCTCCAGACCTCATTACAGCCTTGGTCCAAACATGGAAAAATTAGCTGAATTCCAGAGTTGAGGTGAGAGTGACTGCCCTTGACACCAAGGCAGCATTTGACCGAGTGTGGCATCAAGGAGCCCTAGTAAAATGGATGCATTTATTTGTAACACATAAGGTTCTGATTGGGTCCCCTTGATCACAAGACTTGATTGCTGATTGGTCCCCTTGGGGAATAAGGCACACCTAGCAGTTTCTCTGGAACGTGTAATTAGATCCTGCCTCTCTACGTAATCAGTTACTTTGAACATAAGAAATAGCAGCAGGAGTAGGCCATTAGGCCCCTCGAGCCTGCTCCACCATATAATAAGATCATTGCTGATCTGATCATGAACTCAGCTCCACTTCCATGCCCTGCAAAGTGTAATTCGAGCCATTCTGACTGCCAGACTCCAGACAGAATAGAGCTCACACAGAACAGGGCTCACCCTTGCGGGTTAAGAACTTCTCCCCCCCCCCCCCCCCAACCCAAAAACAAGTTCCTGCCCCCATTCCCCCCCCAAACAAGTTCCTGCCCCCATCCCTCACTGCCCAAGTGCCTGACCTTCCCCCCCACAGCCCAAGTTTGAGACATTCTCCCCTCCCACCCCAAGTTCCTCCTGCCCCCGGCCATAGTTAGGGCATTGTGTGTGGGTCACGGATTGTTAACATGTTTATTGGGTATGAAGTGAATAGTGACAATGAAATATATTCAAGTGAGGAGGAAAGGGTGCAAGAGAAAAGATAGCCATCCGTGGCTAACAAAAAATAAAGGACAGTATCCAATTAAAAACAAGGGCATACAAAGTGGCCAAAACTACTGGGAGGACAGAAGACTGGGAAGCTTTTAAAAGCCAGCAAAGAACTAAAAAAATGATTAAGGGAAGATAGACTATGAAAGTAAACTAGCACAAAATATAAAAACAGACAGAAAGAGTTTCTATTAGGTATATAAAAAGGAAGAGTGGCTAAAGTAAATGTTGGCCCCTTAGAGGATGAGACCGGGGAACTAGTAATGGGGAACATGGAGATGGCAGAAACTCTGAACAAATATTTTGTATCAGTCTTTACGGTAGAGGACACTAACAATATTCCGACATTGCATCGTCAAGGGGCTATGGGGGGGGAGGAACTTAACACAATCACAATCACTAAGGAGGTGGTACTCAGTAAGATAATGGGACTAAAGGTAGATAAATCCCTTGGACTTGATGGCTTGCATCCTAGGGTCTTAAGAGAATTGGCGGCAGGGATTGTGGATGCATTGGTTATAATTTACCAAAATTCCCTGGATTCTGGGGAGGTCCAGCAGACTGTAAAACTGCAAATGTAATGATGGTATTTAAAAAAGGAAGCAGATAAAAAGCAGGAAACTATCGACCAGTTAGCCCAACATCTGTGGTTGGGAAAATGTTGGAGTCCATTATTAAAGAAGCAGTAGCAGGACATTTGGAAAAGCAAAATTCGGTCAGGCAGAGTCAGCATGGATTTATGAAGGGGACGTCATGTTTGACAAATTTGCTGGAGTTCTTTGAGGATGTAACGAACAGGGTGGATAAAGGGGAACCAGTGGATGTGGTGTATTTGGACTTCCAGAAGGCATTTGACAAGATGCCACATAAAAGGTTACTGCACAAGATAAAAGTTCACGGGGTTGGGAGTAATATATTAGCATGGATAGAGGATTGGCTAACTAACAGAAAACAGAGTCGGGATAAATGGTTCATTCTCTGGATGGTAACCAGTAACTAGTGGGGTGCCGCAGGGATCAGTGCTGGGACCCCAACTATTTACAATCAAGATTAACGACTTGGAGGAAGGGACTAGCCAAGTTTGTTGACGATACAAAGATGGGAGGAAAAGCAATGTGTGAGGAGGACACAAAAAAATCTGCAAAAGGACAGGCAGGCTAAGTGAATGGGGAAAAATTTGGCAGATGGAGTATAATGTTGGAAAGTGTGAGGTTATGCACTTTGGCAGAAAAAAAAATCAAAGAGCAAGTTATTATTTAAATGGAGAAAGATTGCACAGTGCCGCAGTACAGCTGGGACCTGGGGGTACTTGTGCATGAAACACAAAAGGATAGTATGCAGGTACAGCAAGTGATCAGGAAGGCCAATGGAATCTTGGCCTTTATTGCAAAGGGGATGGAGTATAAAAGCAGGGAAGTCTTGCTACAACTATACAAGGTATTGGTGAGGCCACACCTGGAATACCGCGTGCAGTTTTGGTTTCCATATTTACGAAAGGATATACTTGCTTTGGAGGCAGTTCAGAGAAAGTTCACTAGGTTGATTACGGGGATGAGGGGGTTGACTTATGAGGAAAGGTTGAGTAGGTTGGGCCTCTACTGATTGGAGTTCAGAAGAATCTTATCGAAACGTATACGATTATGAGGGGGCTTGACAAGGTGGATGCAGAGAGGATGTTTCCACTGATGGGGGAGACTAGAACTAGAGGGCACGATCTTAGAATAAGGGATCTTAAAACAGAAATGAGGAGGAATTTCTTCTGAGGGTTGTAAATCTGTGGAATTTGCTGCCTCGGAGAGCTGTGGAAGCTGGGACATTGAATATATTTAAGACAGAAATAGACAGTTTCTTGAGTGATAAGGGGATAAGGGGTTATGGGGAGTGGGCGGGAAAGTGGAGCTGAGTCTATGATCAGATCAGCCATTATCTTATTGAATGGCGGAGCAGGCTCGAGGGGCCGTATGGTCTACTCCTGTTCCTATTTCTTATGTTCTTATGTAATGTCGTGACTTCTGGATTTTGGCCAGTCTAACGATGCACTTGTTATACATGCACCGAGCTTTCCGAGAAATAAACTAGGTGTAGGGGAGGAGAGGACAGTGGGGCTGGTTGGAAGCACGTGATCCATCTTATGATCTGGATCACGTTCTCGCTTATAAATGGTAGTGTTCAGTTCCATTCGCAACTCCTCAGATAATAAAGCACTCCATGCCCAAATGCAGCAAGACCTGGATGATATTCAGGCTTGGGCTGTTAAGTGACAAGTAACATTCGTGCCACACAAGTGCCAGGCAATGACTATCTCCAACAAACGAGTGTCCAAACACCACCCCTTGACATTCAACGGCATTACCATTGCCGAATTCCCCCACCATCAACATCCCGGGGGTCACCATTGATCTGAAACGTAACTGGACCAGCCACATAGATACTGTGGCAATAAGAGCAGGTCAGAGGCTAGGTATTCTGCGGCAAGTGTCTCACCCCGACTCCCCAAAGCCTTTCCACCATCTACAAGGCACAAGTCAGGAGTGTAATGGAATACTTTCCACTTGCCTGGATGAGTGCTGCATCAACACAAGAAGCTTGACACCATCCAGGACAAAGCAGCCCACTTGATTTGCAACCCATCTACCACCATAAACATTCAGTCCCTCCAGCACCAGCACAATGTGTCTGCAGTGTGTACCATCTACAAGATGCACGGCAGCAATTCACCAAGGCTTCTTCGGCAGCACCTCTCAAACCCGGGACCTCTGCCAGCTAGAGGGGCAAGGGCAGCAGGCGCATGGGAACACCATCATCTGCAAGTTCCCTTCCACATTACACACCATCCTGACTTAGAAATATATTGCCGTTCCTTCATCATCGCTGGGTCAAAATCCTGGAACTCCCTCCTTAATAGCACTGTGGGAATACCTTCACAAGGACTGCAACAGTTCAAGGCGGCGGCTCACCACCACCTTCCCAAGGGCAATTGGGGATGGGCAATAAATGCTGGCCTTGCCAGCGAAGCCCACATACCAGGAACGTATATGTAAAAAAAAATGTCAGGTGCCTATTTGATCCTGGGAGGCATTGCATCCAAGCCCAATCCTGTCCTCACTCAATATTCTACCAGGAGTCACTGGGTAGTAATCTACAATATAGATCAGAGCAGATTCTCCCTTGCTTACCCAGGGAACTGTCAACTGTTGCTCTCTTACTGCTGTCCTGATTGCAACCAGTTACTCGGCATTGATCAGGACACGTTGCCACTCCATATCCATGCCTGGACTAGCTGACCCACCATGAGAACTTGCCTGCAGTTTGATGACTGCAGTATTGTTAGAGACAGAAATTCTCTTTCACCTCCCCAATAGGTATTTATTTTCATCTTTAGTTCCATCCATACATTTGCCAACTGAAATGCAGATAGGCAACCAGATTCAATTACAATGCTCTTCAGCAGTGGCTACTCTAATTTATTTTTTGGATTTCCTTTTCTGTAAGAAAGTTTTTTTTTCTATCAAATAGATTGGGAATTTTGTGTGTTGGAAACTACAGGCGTGAACTGGTGTCCAAATACTCATTTGTTTCCAGCCAAGACAGTAGGATGTTTTGATCCTTGACAGTATCTGAAGACAACTCTGGCATGGAAAGTTGGACATTGCAGAATTCCCATCCTTAAGAATGGAAAATGATAATTTCCTCCAAAAGTACAATAACTTGGATGATAAATAATGAAACTCAACTGAGGTAAACAAGGGCAGCTTTTCCATAATTCTAGATTTAAACAATTGTGGAAATGACAAATGCAGTGAGTATTAAGCAATTAGCCCATGCACATAGCAGAACGTTTCCCATAACTAGATGAAGAGAATGACCTTGCACAAAGATGATTGAATGATGTCCTGAATGACTAACTGTTGCCAGCTGGAAATCCGGCAATCAAAGTCGAGATATATGACCGTCTTATGCCAGACACATTGCAGAATCCCACTATCCTGAATGGTGCATTCGTGTTTCCACAACAGACTTCACTGACTGGATTGATAAAATAGTTGCTCTGATTAAGACTTCATAGCAGGCTGCCAACAGTCAATGTCTGTTTATAATAAACACTGGAAACATGTTGCTATTAATTTACCAAGTTCCTCTCCTTCCCATGAACATTAACAAGTTCAAATGCCAGCCAAGATTAGGTTTTGAACTGTCAACATCCTGGATCAGAAGACAGTAACTTACTCTTACTCTCTAAGGAATTCTCTACTTCAAATTGCATTCTATGGACAGCTATGTTTTACAATGCTCTGCATTTACAGTGCATTCTCTATATTTCTAAGTTAGTTGTGATAGTGCAGAATTCATGGAAGGCTGCCGAAAGCATTACATTTGAAAGTTTTAATTTGTACTATGATTGTTGTTTCTGCTTTAAATAAAGAAACTTGAAAAAGATATAAAGACCCAGAAAATAGATATAAGTTAAAATTTAAAACAGAGAAAACTAATCGGCAAACTGGCTTTTCATCTTTGGGACTAAGAGTCAAATTTAGCCCAGACAGATGGGCTAGGTCTTTTTTGTCTATTGGTTGTAAGGGTCCTTCCTATATGAAGGAGTTTCAGCAGTTTTGAGCAAGTTCCTAATTTGGCACCAATTGGCAATCTCACTCAAGCGAGGCACTGGGTGGTGACCGGTTAAGGGAAATTGAACAAAATAAAAATGTCACACTGATGAGGTAGGCGTTGCTCTTCAGAGATTGGGGCTGAGTGGGTCAGAATAGAATAAGCTTTCCTGATCCTCTGGCTGTGCTATACCTGATGTGGGATACTAACTGCCAGAGATGAGAAGTATACCATCCTTAGCACCAACATCCTTCACCTTGATGAGCAGAGAAATGAAGATGACAAAAGATTCATAAAAGCTCTTGTCTAAATGATTTTTAACAAGTTACATAATGCAATTATAATAATTTAATGTGAAAGACATGACAACAGTAAACCTTATCTAAGATAGCATAAATGTGTTGCAGCTTTCAGTATACAGTAAACTTGCATCCACACAACAGCTCGACATAAAAATGCTATCCAATTATGATGGTCTAGTAGACCAATGATGGTTCCATTAGATGGTTGAGTGAAGTCTCTGCTGCAATTATTTGAATGCCTTTGTGCTAAGCTACAAAGCTTGCCCCTCAACTGATTACAAGCTGCACTTGAACTCAGATTTGAACCACCATACCCCAGTAGCTGAAATGTCACAGCACTCAAGTACAAAAACACTGGGGAAAGACTAGAAGGGATGGTGGTAAGATTTTTTTTTTTTAAAAAAGAGGGGAAAAAAAAAAATCAGCTGAAGTGCATACTAACCAAAGATCATGCTCTCCCAAGGTTTCCATTGTTGTAAACAAATCTATACACTCTCTCAATGCCACAGAGCTTCTCTTCTTCTGAGGCTGCGACATACTTTCATGCTTTTCGTATGCCTGGATATAACAAGAAGTGGTAAATTATTCTAATTTCACAACATATTTTATAAAATTCTTCAGTCCAAATTTTCTAGGTGAACGTGAACAATATTACAAAGAAATGAGATCACCGTATTAAATTATGAAAGCAAATCGTGAATAGTTAACAGCCACCGAATCCAACTATTATTTGCACTTATTTTGAAGTTTCCCCAACGACCTCACAGGATCCATTTTATAGCCAATAGCTGTAGATTGTTAACCTGATCACTGCCAGTTTGGGGAGGAGGGAGTCTTGCAAGCACCAAGAGCAATTCAACCAGTAACCCTCAACCGTACAATCCTTCATTGTAAGATGTGCCTGACCTTCACTAAGCAACTCATTTTTTTCAAATTAAAAAACCACAATGAAGAGCTGAGGCCCATAGTGCAGGTCACCACGACTGTCGAAGCTATAAGAGAAGACAAATCCAAAACTGGGATTGTAAGCCTTAAAAACAGACCTGGCTGTGTGCAGCTCGGCTGCCAAATTTGCCCACAAAACAGCACTTCAACAGAAATTAATTGGCTGTAAAGCACTTTGGGACACCTCAGGATGTGAAAGATGCTATATGAAGGCACATTTGTCATTATTTTCTATACCTATAAAGTGTGACAATATCAAGAAATATTTCACAACTCTCAATATATATTGCTGCATGTGGTTGCCTGCTAATCATATGTAGTTCATACCCATATCCTCCTTATTTATTTTAGATTACGGATACAAGTTGTCATTTAAAGGCTACTAATAGTACAGAATCAGAGAATCAATTTCTGCCACTCATCAGCATCAGGAATGGAAAGGCTACCAATCAGTTCTTTGAGTAGCTAATGGATGACAGCTGATGAGGGATATAGACCTCCACAGACTCAAAACATTTCTCTTTCCCTGTAAAAATCTGCAAATTAAGTTAAGCAGGCGAAGAGAGAATTTCTTTCTTTCTCTTAATCATTAAATTTTTTGCACTGAAGCCCATAGAGCACCACAACTGTCTTTGATGCTTTAAGGTTGACTAGATATTAATTTGCAAGTGATACAACTTCTTTGATTTTGATAATTGCACCAGAAATATTTTTTCAATGTTCAAGTCGACTATTTATTAGTGACTTGTTGGATAATTGCCCAATAGGTGGACCACACAGTTTTGGTTTATATATATTCAGAATTTGAGAGAATGTGAATTAGTAACAAAAACTCCTGTGTTTTTACCATGGATCAAGATAAAATGGCAATGGCAATGTCAAGTCATAGAAGTTGTTTCTTTTCAAATGCAAACATGGCTGTGATTACAAGCACCATTTCATTGATTCATTTTGATCATTGGTGATCCGGCTTACTAGAATAGCATAGTTGAAACAGTTCTTTAAACAGTGAGCCTGGATGCCCATATGCCTGTGGCTCAAAGACTGGTGTGGGAGAAATGGGTTTTGGTTCGTGGGATACTGGCACCGGTACTGGGGTAAGAGGGATCTGTTCCGTGCGGACGAGCTCCACTTAGATCGTGCTGGGACTAGGGTCCTGGCGAATCGAATAACTAGGGCTGTAGAGCGGGCTTTAAACTAATTAGTGGGAGGTTAGGTTCAGGTGAGCGAAAATTTTAAAAGTCAAAGAATAAAGAGAAGGCAATAGAGTAGTGTAGCACTGGGGGAAATGAAAATCAGAGCATGACAAGAAGGGACAGAATGTATGACCCCAAGAGTGAATCAGAAAGTGGGGTCAAAGCAGAAAAAAAAATGGTAAAAAAACAAATTTAAAAGCTCTTTATCTGAATGCACGCAGCATTCGTAACAAAATATGAGTTGGCGGCACAAATAGATACAAATGGGTATGATCTGATAGCCAGTACAGAGACGTGGTTGCAAGGTGACCAAGACTGGGAACTAAATATTTAGAGGTATTTGACAAATCGGAAGAACAGACAGAAAGAAAAAAGAGATGGGGTAGCTTTGTTAATAAAGGATGTGATCAGTGCGTTAGTGAGAAACAATATTGGCTCAGAAGAGCAAGATGTTGAATCAGTTTGGGTGGAGACAAGGACTAATAAGGGGGAAAAGTCACTGGTGGGTGTAGTCTATCAGCCTCTTAACAGTAGCTACACTGTTGGACAGAGTATAAATGAAGAAATAATGGAGGCTTGTAAAAAAGGAATGGCAATAATTATGGGTGATTTTAACCTACATATTGATTGGACAAAGCAAATTGGCCAGGACAGCCTTGAGGAGGTCATAGAGTATATCTGGGATAGTTTCCTTGGACAGTACGTTGTGGAACCAACCAGGGAGCAGGCCATCTTAGATCTGGTACTGTGTAATAAACGATCTCCTAGTAAAGGATCCTCTAGGAATGGGTGATCATAACATGATTGAATTTCAAATTCAGTTGGAGAGTGAGAAAGTTGGATCTCAAACCAATGTCCTAAGCTTAAATGAAGGAGACTACAAAGGTATGAAAGCAGAGTTGGCTAAAGTGGACTGGGAAAATATATTAAAGTGTGGGATGGTTGATGAGCAGTGGCAGACATTTAAGGATATATTTCATAATTCTCAACACAAATATATCTCAATGAGAAGGAAAGACTGTAAGAGAAGGGATAACCATTTGTGGCTAAATAAGGAAATAAGGGATGGTATCAAATTGAAAACAAGGGCATACAATGTGGCCAAGACTAGTGGGAGGCCAGAGGATTGGGAAACTTAAAAGCCAGCAAAGAACGAAAAAAATAATGAGGGGGAAGACACATGAAAGTAAACTAGCACAAAATATAAAAACAGATAGTAAGAGTTTCTACAGATACATAAAAGAAGAGTGGCTAATGTAAATGTTTGTCCCCGAGAGGATGAGACTGGGGAATTAATAATGGGGAACAGTGATATGGCAGCGATTTTGAACAAATATTTTGTATCAGTCGTCACTAAAAACATCCAAATAGTGGATAATCAAGGGGCTATAGGGAGGGAGGAACTTAAATACAATCATTATAACGAAAGCAGTACCCAGTAAAATAATGGGACTAAAGGTGACAAGTCCCCTTAACCTGATGGCTTACATCCTAGGGTCCTAAAATAGTGGCTGTAAAGATAGTGGATGTATTGGTTGTAATCTACCAAAATATAGACAGGGTAAGTGAGGGGGCAAAAATTTGGCAGATGGAGTACAATGTGGGAAAATGTGAGATTATCCACTTTGGCAGAAAAAATAGAAAAGCAAATTATTATTTAAATGGAGAAAAATTGCAAAGTGCTGCAAGAAGAGGGACCTGGGGGTCCTTGAGCATGAAACACAAAAAGTTAGTATGCAGGTACAGCAAGTAATCAGGAAGGCAAATGGAATGTTGGTCTTTATTGCAAGGAGGATAGAGTATAAAAGCAGAGATGTCCTGCTACAACTGTACAGGGTATTGGTGAGGCCACAGCTAGAGTACTGCGTACAGTTTTTGTCTCCGTATTTAAGGATATACTTGCATTGAAGGCTGTTCAGAGAAGGTTCACTCGGTTGATTGCAGAGATGAGGGGGTTGACTTATTAAGATAGATTGAGTAGGTTGGTCGTATACTCATTGGAGTTCAGAAGAATGAGAGGTGATCTTATCGGGCCATAAGATAATAAGGGGGCTCGACAAGGTGGATGAAGAGAGGATATTTCCACTGGGGAAACTAAAACTAGGGGCATAGTCTCAGAATAAGGGGCCGCCCATTCAAAACTGGGATGAGGAGGAATTTCTTCTGAGGGTTGTAAATCTCTGGAATTCTCTGCCTTAGAGAGCTGTGGTGGCTGGGTCATTGAATCTATTTAAGGCAGAGACAGATTTTTGAGCGATAAGGGAATAAAGGGTTATGGGGAGCGGGCAGGGAAGTGGAGCTGAGTCTATGATCAGATCAGCCATGATCTTATTAAATGGCAGAGCAGGCTCGAGGGGTCAAATGGCCTACTCCTGCTCCTATTTCTTATGTTCTTATTTGAAAATGAATCTCTTGGCCTGAATAATAAAGGTCATTATAAACACAAATTCAGTGACATTGCTCAATTTAGCGAAACCACAATATTGTTCGAGATGTTTGGAAAGTAAAGTTTTAAGTACCAAGAAATAATTTTATCCCACAGGTATTTCCATCAAACTTTTAGATTTGCAATGTTCTGAAAATAAAACAGAGGAGGAGCATTTTACTAATGTTGTGCTAATTAATACAAGTGTTGATATTCACCTCGTATGTTGGAGTGCTCCACTTATTTCAGTCACTGTGCCACTATCCTCTAATTCTTTATCAAAACTACTGGTTGGCCATCTCTCACTGCTCCTTCAAAAGTCTTTTTAAAAAAAAAACTATTATTTCCTGTGCTTTCAGCCTTGGATTCCCCACCCAATGCTGTTCACCTCCTCTCCTCCTCACAGAAAACTAGATTAAATGCAATTTGTTGCAACGGCAGTTAAAACATTTCAAAGAAAATCTATGTACCTCAGCTTCTTGATCATCATAGTACATCTTTTTGATTTCAGGATCCCAGTCTATAGCAACTGTGGAATGTGCTGGAGAAGAACAAAATATATCTGTATGAGTCACACCAAGAGTAAAATAAATTTAAGGTTCAAGTCAGTTTTGATTAGCTTAGTGCTATGGTTACATATGAAAATGTAAGAATTGACGTGCCTAGCAAATGAGTGGCAGATTACAATCATAAGTTGCAGTCCTAAATGAGCACCAAATTTTAACGTAACGAAGGATACAGGCAAAGTGAGCTATAGGTTTATAAAATAGGTGAGGAAAGATTATCTGCACAAAAACTGGAGACAAGTCATTTTAAATATACAGTAGCAACTTCCCGAATCCGGAACTCTGAAACCAGACATTTTGCACACAGCTGATGGAGTCATCCAGAATTATTGTCCAGAAACTGGATATTTGAGGCAAAACGTAAAATCCGACACGGATTCGGTCGAGGATTCCTGATTTCAGACAAGAAAGGCATGTCTGAAATCTGGAATCCTCAATTGCCAGATTTCAGACCTCGCCTCTCATAACCTGGCACTGATGCGGTCAAGCATTCCGGACGTTGTACCTGTACCAAATTTCCCCGTAAGGAAAGTACACCAATTTGAAAGTTTTAGCGACTCTAATTTCCTCGCCAAATTTACGTCAATGATTTTTTTTGTTGCATGGAACGGGAGGTGGTGGAAGGAGAAAATAGCAAACTTTAGAATTTGCTAAATTGTAAAATGCAGTAATTCTCCTTTCATCAAAGACATGCATCATCAGATTAGCTTGGCAAGCAAGTTTCATGGCATGACTTCATTTACGAAAATAAATATTCTATAGTGCAATACTATGGTGGATACATTTTAGATGCAACAGGCTATACTGCATAAATCTAGTGGATAGCTAGTAGGAACTAGATTATTGAACAAGATCTATCCATTGGATCTAATTTACTTGGATTTTCAGCAACTACTTGGTAAAGTAATGCATATAAAATATTTTACAACATTTTGTCTTAATTAAACTCGAGTGTCTCCCTCAGGAAATTAATAAAAAAGGAAAGATAGATTACGAAAGTAAACTTGCGCAAAACATAAAAACAGATAGTAAAAGCTTTTACAGATATATAAAACGGAAAAGAGTGACTAAAGTAAATGTTGGTCCCTTAGAAGATGAGAAGGGGGATTTAATAATGGGAAATGTGGAAATGGCCGAGACCTTAAACAATTATTTTGCTTCGGTCTTCACAGTGGAAGACACAAAACCATGCCAAAAATTGCTGGTCACAGGAATGTGGGAAGGGAGGACCTTGAGACAACCACCATCACTAGGGGGGTAGTGCTGGACAGGCTAATGGATCACAAGGTAGACAAGTCCCCTGGTGCTGATGAAATGCATCCCAGGGTATTAAAAGAGATGGCAGAAGTTATAGCAGATGCATTCGTTATAATCTACCAAAATTCTCTGGACTCTGGAGAGGTACCAGCGGATTGGAAAGCAGCTAATGTAACGCCTCTGTTTAAAAAAGGGGGCAGACAAAAGGCAGGTAACTATAGGCCGGTTAATTTAACATCTGTAGTGGGGAAAATGCTTGAAGCTATCATTAAGGAACAAATAGCGGGACATCTAGATAGGAATAGTGCAATCAAGCAGACGCAACATGGATTCATGAAGGGGAAATCATGTTTAACTAACTTACTGGAATTCTTTGAGGATATAACGAGCATGGTGGATTGAGGTGTACCGATGGATGTGGTGTATTTAGATTTCCAAAAGGCATTCGATAAGGTGCCACACAAAAGGTTACTGCAGAAGATAAAGGTACGCGGAGTCAGAGGAAATGTATTAGCATGGAGAGAGAATTGGCGGGCTAACAGAAAGCAGAGAGTTGGGATAAATGGGTCCTTTTCAGGTTGGAAATCGGTGGTTAGTGGTGTGCCACAGGGATCGGTGCTGGGACCACAACTGTTTACAATATACATAGATGTTACCTGGAAGAGGGGACAGAGTGTAGTGTAACAAAATTTGCAGATGACACAAAGATTAGTGGGAAAGCGGGTTGTGTAGAGGACACAGAGAGGCTGCAAAGAGATTTAGATCGGTTAAGCGAATGGGCTAAGGTTTGGTAGATGGAATACAATGTCGGAAAGTGAGGTGTCATCCACCTTGGAAAAAAAAAAACAGTAAAAGGGAATATTATTTGAATGGGGAGAAATCACAACATGCTGCGGTGCAGAGGGACCTGGGGGTCCTTGTGAATGAAACTCTTTTTGGTCCTTGTGCATGAATCCCAAAAAGTTAGTTTGCAGGTGCAGCAGGTAATCAGGAAGGCGAATGGAATGTTGGCCTTCATTGCGAGAGGGATGGAGTACAAAAGCAGGGAGGTCCTGCTGCAACTGTATAGGGTATTGGTGAGGTCGCACCTGGAGTACTGCGTGCAGTTTTGGTCACCTTACTTAAGGAAGGATATACTGGCTTTGAAGTGGGTACAGAGACGATTCACTAGGCTGATTCCGGAGATGAGGGGGTTACCTTATGATGATAGATTGAGTAGACTACTGGGTCTTTATCGTTGGAGTTCAGAAGGATGAGGGGTGATCGTATAGAAACATTTAAAATAATGAAAGGGATAGACAAGATAGAGGCAGGGAGGTTGTTTCCACTGGTCGGGGAAACTAGAACTAGGGGGCACAGCCTCAAAATACGGGGGAGCCAATTTAAAACCGAGTTGAGAAGGAATTTCTTCTCCCAGAGGGTTGTGAATCTGTGGAATTCTCTGCCCAAGGAAGCAGTTGAGGCTAGCTCATTGAATGTATTCAAATCACAGCTAGATAGATTTTTAACCAATAAGGGAATTAAGGGTTACGGGGAGCGGGTGGGCAAGTGGAGCTGAGTCCATGGCCAGATCAGCCATGATCTTGTCGAATGGCGGAGCAGGCTCGAGGGGCTAGATGGCCTACTCCTGTTCCTAATTCTTATGTTCTTATGTAGGAGGAGTTCCTGATAGGCGTAATTGTACATGTTCTGTGGCAGGACGAGGCTTGAGCAATTTCCATCCCCCCCTCCCCCCACCCCCTCCCCATGACCTTCATATTTTTAGGCTTAAACTTTGTGTGACTTACAGTTTAACTTGAGAAATGTCCCATCTTCTGTAATAGAGTTGAAATCAGAGGTGCCATAGGCATTCACCATATTGAAGTTGAATAGTTTCTTTCTACAGTTTGGTGTATTTTCTTTGGTGTTGTGCTTGGTGGGCCCATTCTCCATCTTATCAATCTCATCAGCTGCCGAACTGTCAGACTGGCTGTTTTCAGGTTCAGAGCTAGTTTCCTCATTGTCCGCCATTACATTTTGAAGATCCATCTCCTCCTCACCTAAAGAACGCAAAGCACAAGAATTAGCAGGCTGAAGTAATTAGAAGTCTTAAAAGAAACAGATTCACAAAACCCAGATGTTAACATGAACTTTCAAGGCATTATTGTACCACCTTACTGAACAAAAGTATTTGTCCTCTAAATAGATTGCTTTGTTTTAAAGTGTAAATCATTAGCACTCTCCACGAGAACGACTAGCCTTTTTTTAAATATAATGGAATCTGTTTTATATCAACCAGACAGTGAATTGCAACATATTGAGCAAGAACCAAAACTAAGTTTTGCAGTAAACTTTGTAGAGTGAGAGATTGCTACAAATACATAAATATGAATTCAACTTCAGTTCAAACATACGAAATGCCAATAGTCTGTATAAAAAATGTGTGAACCATAGAAGTTTACAGCACAGGAGGCACCTATTTGACCCATCATGTCTGTACCAACGCTTTGTTCGACCAATCCAACACTAATCCCACTGCCCCCTCTCGACTACAAAAGCAAAATACTGCGGATGCTGGAATCTGGAATTAAAAACAGAAAATGCTGGAAATCTCAGCGGGTCAGGCAGCATCTGTGGAGAGAAAGCAGAGTTAACGTTTCGGGTCGATGACCCTTCGTCAAAACTTTGCCACTCTCTACTCATAGCCTTGCATCTTCCACTGCTTCAAATATTTAGCCAGTTTTCCTTTCAATGTGCAATGTCTCTGCCTCTACACTTCAAAAGTACTTCATTGGCTGTAAAGCACTTTGGGACGTTCCGAGGTTGTGAAAGGCGCTATATAAATGCATGTTCTTTTTAAATTTAAATTACTGGTAAGGCTCGATCTTAAACAAAACTGTAATCCCAGCTCGACCAGTAGCAAAAGCAAGGAGAGTACAATACAACTTATAAGTGCCGGCAGGTTTCCTTTCTTTCAACGACTCCTTGCGGCAAAGCATTACATGTTCCTCGGAGCAAAGACATTTCTCCAAACCCATCTGCTCACTGATCATTTTTAATTCATGACCCGTTGATGACTCCCAAGCCAAAGGAGGCAAGTCTCCCCCTCAAAACACTTCAGAATTTAAAAAATCTTCATTACATCTGCTCTTAGCTTTCTCTTCTCTATTGGGAACTCCCATTTCACTCCTTATAATTAAAGTTTCCTTCATATCATCCATATTGCCGAGTAAGATTTCTCACAAAATAGATCAGCCAAACATTTTTTACAAAGTTGAATTCATTTAATGTTTAGAATGAAGGTTTTACCAATGTCAGTGCGCTGACAGAATAATGCACTGCACCATACCGTACACTGCCTCATAAGAGTATCTAATTTCATCAGAGCTGGGAAGAATGCCAGGAAGGATCAATGAAACTAAACTACTTATGCAGCAGTTCTTACTCCCTCCTGGTCAATGGATATGATTTTCATCACAGGAAGACATTTCACTGTGCCAGCTCAAAGTTATATATCCTGTTCGTTATAAAATCTATCTAGATTAATATAGAATAGTGCAACAATACCTTCATCATTAATACCGTTTGGCTCACTAGACAGGCCATTGTCTATGCTCTGGCTTCCGCGACTATTATTTTCACACATCTCCTTGCGCATCTGTTTCACATAACGACTGAAATGAAAAAAATAGAACTGATGTATTTTCATTTGACCAGTTTTAAGTTTACAGTGTGAAATAAAACATGTCTTAATTGGAATCCCATTTAAAATGATCAGCAGCACTATTTTTGCTGAAATTAATATAAAGGTATAAAAGTTAAAAATCTAAAGTCTCAATTTTCAGAAACCTGCCTTCTGGACAATCGGACTTAATTCGACTGCAAATTACAGATGCACCCATGTGGAAGCAGTGTTTTGATTTATTAAACTAAAGCTACCTCCATATTTACAGCTCTCAATAAAAGTGCCAGGGTCTCGTACATTTGTCACAGTTAACAACAATTTAAAAGTAACAGCATGGACCAGGCAAGCCAAAATTTGGTCTCTGCTGATATTCACATCCAGATCGCAGTTTGCCAGTCTTGACTGGTTTAGTGCATTATTAATACCAAACAAGAGCAAAAATAAAGCCCGGTCACCCTCATCAAATTTGCTGACGATACAAAGATAGGTGGGAAATCAAGTTGCGAGGAGTACACAAAGAATCTGCAAAGGGATATAGATAGGCTAAGTGAGTGGGCAAAAATTTGATAGATGGAGTATAATGTGGCAAAATGTGAGGTTATCCACTTTGGCAGGAAAAATAAAAAAGCAAATTATTTAAATGGGGAGAGATTACAAAATACTGAGGTACAGAAGGATCTAGGGGTCCTTGTACATGAAGCTCAAAGTTAGCATGCAGGTACAGCAAGTAATTAGGAAGGCAAATGGAATGTTGGCATTTGTTGCAAGGGGGATGGAATATAAAAGTAGGGAAGTCCTGCTACAACTGTACAGGGTATTGGTGAGACCACACCTGGAGTACTGCATATAGTTTTGGTCCCATTAAAGGGGGGGGGAATATACTTGCATTGGAAGCAGTTCAGAGAAGATTCGAGAGGTTGATTCCAGAGATGAAGGGGTTGTTTTATGAAGAAAGGTTGAGCCCAGAAACATAGAAAATAGTTGCAGAGTAGGCCATTCGAGTCTGCACCAGCATTCAATATCATGGCTGATCATTCACTCAGTACCCCTTTCCTGCTTTCTCTCCATACTCCTTGATCCCTTTATCTGTAAGGGCCATATCTAACTCCCTTTTGAATATATCCAATGAACTGACATCAACTCTCTCTGCAGCAGGGAATTCCACAGGTTAACAACCCTCTGAGCGAAGAAGTTTCTCCTCATCTCAGTCCTAAATGGCCTACCCCTTATCCTAAGACTGTGTCCCCTGGTTCTGGACTTCCCGCATCTAACCTGTCCAGTCCCGTGAGAATTTTATACGTTTCTATGAGATCCCCTCTCATCCTTCTAAACTCCTGTGTATAAAGGCCCAGTTTTTCCAGTCTCTTCTCATAGGTCAGTCCAGCCATCCCTGGAATCAGTCTGGTGAACCTCCGCTGCACTCCCTCAATAGCAAGTACGTCCTTCCTCAGATTAGGAGACCAAAATTGAACACAATATTCCAGGTGAGGCCTCACTAAGGCCCTGTACAACTGCAGTAAGATCTCCCTGCTCCTATACTCAAATACCCTAGCTATGAAGGCCAACATACCATTTGCCTTCTTCACCACCTGCTGTACCTGCATGCCAACTTTCAATGACTGATGTACCATGACACCTAGGTCTCGTTCTACCTCCCCTTCTGCCGCCATTCAGATAATATTCTGCATTCGTGTTTTTACCCCTAAAGTGGATAACCTCACATTTATCTACATTATACTGCATCTGCCATGCAGTTGCCCACTCACCTAACCTGTCCAAGTCACCCTGCAGCCTCTTAGCTTCCTCCTCACAGCTCACACCGCCACCCAGTTTAGTGTCATCTGCAAACTTGGAGATATTACACTCAATTCCTTCATCTAAATCATTAATGTATATTGTAAAGAGCTGGGGTCCCAGCACTGAACCCTGCGGCACTCCACAATGCAGCCTGCCATTCTGAAAAGGACCCATTTATCCAGACTCTCTGCTTCCTGTCTACCAACCAGTTCTCTATCCACATCAGTATATTACCCCCAATACCATGCGCTTTGATTTTGCACACCAATCTCTTGTGTGGGATCTTGTCAAAAGCCTTTTGAAAGTCCAAATACACCACATCCACTGGTTCTCCCTTGTCCACTCTGCTAGTTACATCCTCAAAAAATTCCAGAAGATTCGTCAAGCATGATTTCCCTTTCATAAATCCATGCTGACTAGGACCGATCCTGTCACTGCTTTCCAAATGCGCTATTTCATCCTTAATGATTGATTCCAACATTTTCTCCACTACTGATGTCAGGCTAACCGGTCTATAATTACCCGTTTTTTCTCTCCCTCCTTTTTTAAAAAGAGGTGTTACATTAGCTACCCTCCAGTCCATAGGAACTGATCCAGAGTCAATAGACTGTTGGAAAATGATCACCATTGCATCCACTATTTCTTGGGCCACTTCCTTAAGTACTCTGGGATGCAGACTATCAGGCCCTGGGGATTTATCGGCCTTCAATCCCCGCAATTTCCCGCCTAATAAGGATATCCTTCAGTTCCTCCTTCTCACTAGACCCTCGGTCCCCTAGTATTTCCCGGAAGGTTGTGTGTGTCTTCCTTCATGAAGACAGAACCAAAGTATTTGTTCAATTGGTCTGCCATTTCTTTGTTCCCCATTAGAAATTCACCTGAATCCGACTGCAAGGGACCTACGTTTGTCTTTACTAATCTTTTTCTCTTCACATATCTATAGAAGCTTTTGCAGTCAGTTTTTATGTTCCCGGCAAGCTTCCTCTCATACTCTATTTTCCCCCTCTTAATTAAACCCTTAGTCCTCCTCTGCTGAATTCTAAATTTCTTCCATTCCTCAGGTTTGCTGCTTTTTCTGGCCAATTTATATGCCTCTTCCTTGGATTTAATACTATCCTTAATTTCCCTTGTTAGCCACGGTTGAGTCACCTTCCCAGTTTTACTTTTACTCCAGACAGGGATGTACAATTGTTGAAGTTCATCCATGTGATCCTTAAATGTTTGCCATTGCCTATCCACCGTCAACCCTTTAAGCATCATTTGCCAGACTATTCTAGCCAATTCACACCTCATACCTTGCCTTAAGTTCAGGACCCTAGTTTCTGAATTAACTGCGTCACTCTCCACCTCAATAAAGAATTCTACCATATTATGGTCACTCTTCCCCAAGGGGCCGCGCACAACAAGATTGATAATTAGTCCCTTCTCATTACACATCACCCAGTCTAGGATGGCCAGCTCTCTAGTTGGTTCCTCAACATATTGGTCTGAAAAACCATCCCCAACACACTCCAGGAAATCCTCCTCCACTGCATTGCTACCAGTTTGGTTAGCCCAGTCAATATGTAGATTAAAGCCACCCATGATAACTGCTGTACCTTTATTGCACACATCCCTTATTTCTTGTTTGATGCCTTCCCCAACCTCACTACTACTATTTAGTGGTCTGTACACAACTCCCACTAGTGTTTTCTGCCCTTTGGTATTCCGCAGCTCCACCCATACCGATTCCACATCATCCAAGCTAATGTCCCTCCTTACTATTGCATTAATTTCCTCTTTAACCAGCAACGCCACCCCGCCTCCTTTTCTTTTCTGTCTATCCTTCCTAAGTGTTGAATACACCTGGATGTTGAGTTCCCAGCCTTGGTCACTCTGGAGCCATGTCTCTGTGATGCCAATTACATCATATCCGTTAACTGCTATCTGCGCAGTTGATTTGTCCACCTTATTCCCAATAGCCTTGCATTGAGGCACAGAGCCTTCAAGCTTGTCTTTTTAACACACTTTGCCCCTTTAGAATTTTGCTGTAAAGTGGCCCTTTTTATTTTTTGCCTTGGGTTTCTCTGCCCTCCACTTTTAATATTCTCCTTTCTATCTTTTGCTTCTGCCTCCATTTTATTTCCCTCTGTCTCTCTGCATAGGTTCCCATATTAGTTTAACTCCCCCCGCAACAGCACTAGCAAACACTCCCCCTAGGACATTGGTTCCGGTCCTGCCCAGGTGCAGACCGTCTGGTTTGTACTGGTCCCACCTCACCCAGAACCGGTTCCAATGTCCCAGGGCTTTGAATCCCTCCCTTGTGCACCACTCCTCAAGCCTCATCTGAGCTATCCTGCGATTCCTACTCTGACTAGCACGTGGCACTGGTAGCAATCTTGAGATTACTACTTTTGAGGTCCTATTTTTAAATTTAGCTCCTAGCTCCCTAAATTCGTCTCGTAGGACCTCATCCCGTTTACTTATATCGTTGGCACCTATATGCACCACGACAACTGGTTGTTCACCCTCCCTTTTCAGAATGTCCTGCACCCGCTCAGAGACATCCTTGACCTTTGCACCTGGGAGGCAACATACCATCCTGGAGTCTCAGTTGCGGCCACAGAAACGCCTATCTATTCCCCTTATAATCGAATCCCCTATCACTATAGCTCTCCCACTCTTTTTCCTGCCCTCCTGTGCAGCAGAGCTACCCACGGTGCCTTGAACTTGGCTGCTGGTGCCCTCCCCTGATAAGTCATCCCCCTCAACAGTACCCAAAGTGACGTACCTGTTCTGCAGGGGGATGACCGCAGGGGACTCCTGCACTACCTTCCTACCTCTTCCTGTTGATCACCCATTCCCTATCTGGCTGTGTACC
This sequence comes from Pristiophorus japonicus, assembly GCF_044704955.1. Classification (NCBI taxonomy): domain Eukaryota; kingdom Metazoa; phylum Chordata; class Chondrichthyes; family Pristiophoridae; genus Pristiophorus; species Pristiophorus japonicus. The sequence continues at coordinate 61,940,459 of NC_091988.1, forward strand.
CTTTACCTGCGGTAAGACCAACTCGCTAAACGTGCTATTCACAACATCCTCAGCATCAAGGATGCTCCAGAGTAAATCCACCCGCAGCTCCAATGCAGCAATGAGGTCTGTCGGGTGTTGCAGGCAGATGCACTTCCCGCACAGGTCTTCCCGCCTAAACTCATTGGAGTTTAGAAGAACGAGGTGTGATCTGAGGGGGCTTATCAGAGTAGATGCAGAGAGGATGTTTCCCCTCGTGGGGAAATCTAGAACTAGGTGGCAGTTTCGAATAAGGGGTCGCCTATTTAACATGGAAATGAGGAGGAATTTCTTGTCTCGTCAATCTTTGGAATTCTCTACCCCAGGGAGCTGTGGAGGCTGGGTCATTGAATATATTTAAGGTGGAGATAGACAGACTTTTGAATGATAAGGGAGTCCAGCATTATGGGGAGCAGGAAGGGAAGTGGAGTTAAGGCAAAGATCAGAGCAGCCATGATCTTATTGAATAGCGGAGCAGGCTCAAGGGGCCAAATGGCCTACTCCTGTTCCTGCTCCTATTTCTTATGTTCTTATTTCCAGATGCCAAACCAAAAGCAGTGCTGAGTGCCTGTTGAGTTGACTGACCCACAATACCCTCCTTGTTAGTAATTAAATTTTTTTGGTCGAGGAGATAGGGGATTGATTTTTTTGTTGAAAAAATATCCACCAAAACATTTTGTAATTTGGACCATAAGATTCATTTGTAATTTAAAAAATGGATGAGATGAGTGGATGGCTGTACTGCGGTAATTAGAAAAGTCGTCAGCACCCAGTCTGTCGTGATAGTGACAGCGCTACTCTGTACCTAGGTCACTAAGTTATAGGAGTGGGCCCAGTAGAATCACACTGGCCAATCTTAATTCATCGTCCCAAGCTGTTCCACCTTTACCTCTTCCTGTTGATCACCCATTCCCTATCTGGCTGTGTACCCTTTACCTGCGGTAAGACCAACTCGCTAAACGTGCTATTCACAACATCCTCAGCATCAAGGATGCTCCAGAGTAAATCCACCCGCAGCTCCAATGCAGCAATGAGGTCTGTCGGGTGTTGCAGGCAGATGCACTTCCCGCACAGGTCTTCCCGCCTAAACTCATTGGAGTTTAGAAGAACGAGGTGTGATCTGAGGGGGCTTATCAGAGTAGATGCAGAGAGGATGTTTCCCCTCGTGGGGGAATCTAGAACTAGGTGGCAGTTTCGAATAAGGGATTTACATATGAAAATGCTATCTCCAGACACTAAGTTTGGAAGAACAAAACTGGATGGATGTTTTTCCCCCACAGTTCAAGTGGACATAGTACACAAACGTCACGTTCGCCTTTCACTTATCCTGCAATCCAAGCTACCCTGGACAAAGGAAACAGAAGACACTCGACCTCAAATGTCCTGAGAAGGAAAGTGCTGAGAATGCATTATAGGGTCAGAGATGCCTGGTTTCTGAATGTAAGTAATTTAAAACTTGGGTCTGTGAATAGATTGGGTGAGGGGAGACACACTTGACCGACTGTCACAGGCTCCACTCTCAAGGTCAAGGATAAAGTACGGAATAAATAAGTCCTTTTGGTCATCAAATGCCCCCCTTCTCTACCATGTGTACTCAAATCCCACTCCGGGACTTGAGGCTTCACCTATGTTGCAGGTGCCATCCTTTGGACCAGATGTTAAGCCAAGACCCTGTCTACCAGCTCCAGTAGTTTAAGTAGATATTCCAAATCTCAATAGAAGAGGACTAAGGAGCTCTCCCATTGCTCTGGTCAACAGTCCTTCCTCAACCAATACAACCAAAAACAGATTAACTAGTCATTCATCTCATTGCAGTGTATGGGATCTTGCTGTACACAAATAGTTTCTGTATAGGCCTGCACAACAGCAACTGCAATTCAAAGTGACTAATCACATATGTAGCGAGTCCAAGACATGTTGACATACACATTTCTTTTACTTTCAAAGTAGTCAAGCATACTAATCACCTATCTACACTCACTTCTCCATTATTCAAAGCTGGACAGATACTTTCCAAAAGTGGTCCCAAGAGCGCACAAATCATTTCGATCCTTGAAGTATTTGATCAACTATCTATATACCTACTCCTATGAAGTAATTTATTCCCAACAGCAATATTTGGAGGCTAGATGGCAAATTTAAAATACTCAATGCCTACTTAGACATTCCAAGAGAGCAGGCCATTCAGGTCTGTACAGAAACTGGATGGACCTTACATTATACTGTGAGACTATTAAAATATCCTAGTGCGAAACAGTCTCCCGGAATTTTATTTTCAAGAACAGTAAATGTAACATTATTCCCACAAATGTAAACGGAACCTTGATTTATAGTGTCTGAATGAGTCAAATTCTGTTCTTAATGCATGAGTTTATGGGATTTTGCCATTGTCTAGGGCTAGCACTCTGCAATTTCATTCAATTGTCCATGAAATCGGAGAACCAGTGGTCTTGCTCATGACTAATCAGGTCCCCATTTGTGGAATGAGTCAGATATTTGCTTACAGTGTTGCAGTGGTTATAAGTACTGAACCTGCAATGCAGAGGCGATGCATTCATGGCAAGTTGTGAAACTGAATTCAGTAACACTGGTAGTTTGTGGGCTAGCATCAGAAAAACGGGTTGTTATAAAAAGCCAAGTAGTACGCTTCAGAGAAGGGAACCTGCCACCACTACCTGATCTGGTCTATATATAACCCCACCGGTTGACTGGCTGGGCTCGCAAGCCATGCAATTGTCAGGGCAATAACAGCATCGTCCACATACAAAAAAATTTGTTCCACATCGGTTATTCCACAAGCACTGTTGACCATTTCATTTGCAGTTGAATACTTAAAATGCCTATACAACCCAGAACATTCTAAAAGGATTTGGAACTGCAGCTTACCACGACAAACAGGATAAACACTATACCGCTCATCAGGAACTGGAAACTTAAACATTCATAAAAGAATCAGAAACAGTTAAGATATCTGACATTTATGCAAGTGTGGAAAAAAAAAGATGCAACAACGGCCAGTTATTTTAAAGGAGGCCGTCAACTATAATGGGCCTGCAACATTGGAACCACAAATTACCACAGCAAAAATAAGACACTTTTGTTCAAATAAGTGTGCAAAAATACTGAGCAAAAACACAGCACTTGAATGATTACTCCCCCTCCCACTGCCCTCAATAAAAGATGAGTAAACTTACGAAATTCGTGCAAGGACTAGTTCATACAGGTTCTCCACAGTAACATTATCCTTGGGAACAGAGACTAATAAAGGCTGACCAAATAGAATAGTGCCCGCAGGTGTACTTGAGGATCGCACCCTTTTCTCACGAAAGTAAATCGGTAGATTGATGCATTTTGAAAGTTCAGAGTCTTCCTCTCCAATACCAGGGGCTTCATAACTGTAAAATACAGGGAATAGGTCAGCAGCTGCAAGAAAATAAACTTCACATAGAAATCAAGAACAAAAAGATGTGAACAGTAATAGAGCACCATTATGTAGTACAATTGACTGGTACGACTAAGGTTTGAGCTCCCCCAATTCAATACTAAGTTGAGGTACTACAGCGCGGAGTTATCTCCAGGCTGCTCTCAAACTTGCTAACCAACTGTGGGAGCAGATTGCCTATTCTCTTGTAGTTTGAAGGATGCCTTAAAATCAGAAGGGAAGAATAACACTGGAGCGATGCGTACCTGCAAAGTCAACTGCTATGGATTCTTAAAAGTGTCAGCTATGGCTCAGTGGGTAGCACCCTCGCCTCCGAGTCAGAAGGTTGTGGGTTCAAGTCCCATTCCAGAGACTTGATCACATTAATCCAGGCTGACACTCCAGTGTGGAACTGAGGGAGTGCTGCATTGTCTGTTCTCAGGTGGACGTAAAAGATTCCATGGCACTATTTCGAAGAAGAGCAGGGGCGTTATCCCCGGTGTCCTGGCCAATATTTATCCCTCAAATCAACATAAACAGTTTATCTGGCCATTATCACATTGCTGTTTGTGGGAGCTTGCTGTGCACAAATTGGCTGCTGCGTTTCCCACATTACAACAGTGACTGCACTCCAAAAAAGTACAAATGACACTATTCAAGTAAGGGCACTGAATAGCAATCAGGAGCATCAACCCTATGATTATTTTGCTCCCTGCTGAGATAGCTAACTCAACACCGACTTTTGATGGAATTGAGAGTTTCCTGGTTGCTAGGCCTCAATATCACATTGGTTACCCACTAAATCACAAGGGTAACCTACCAATGGGTTTGGTAAATATTCTTCACAAAGCAATTTTAAAATATTAAGTTTTTACTAATTACAAGCCAGTGAACATTTTTGCGTGACTCGGGAATCGTTAAAGCATTTCCCACAAAGCAAACATCAGCGTGCAAAGATCTAGACTATCCTGAGCTACAACTATTTGTCACCATTAAAATGGGAAGCTGCGAGTGGAAACCGATGGCTTTTATACTTACACAAAAATATCATCCCTGTCCATAATGTGATTCAAAGCTTCATCTTGTCGGTAGGTTTTGTGGAACCGATGATTATAAACATCAGTGACTACCATCTGAAAAGGAATATACAGGAGTTAGATAGCTCTGTTTCAAAGCTGTAAAATCATCACAATGAGAATTACACAGAACGTTATCCATCTACCACTGAGACCGTGGCAGTTTGATAATGTCCTTAGCTATTATATTGAAGTGATGAGCTTTTTAGTTCTTGGAGAATACCCATTTTTAATGGACAAGATGACTGGGTACAATTAGTACAGGTGAGTGAGTGAGTGACAAGTTCTGGTAGTTATCATGTCCTTTGTTTGAGCGCCATCTGAGGTGGACAACTTGCTTGAACACTCTCCCTGCACAATCAACTTCCCATCTCTCCTGAAGGCAGCGAGATAATAATTGCTGGTGGATGGCACCAGGCACGGTTGCATCCAACGCAGTACTCGCAAGCACATTTTTCTAAACAGGCACAGTGGACAACAATCATAAGTGGAAGTCCCATCACCCTCCTCCTCCTCCTCCACTAGCCCTCGAGCCCAACATACTTAGCCAGGTCAATTACATTCCCATCACTGTGACTGGCCCAGATCAGCTAACACAAGACAATGCATGGATTGGACCAGGAGGAGAGGACATATACAGCAAATGGCACAATCCTGGGGGTATGTGCGCACAAGTCGTTGAAGGTGGCAGGGCAGGTTGAGAAAGCAATTAAAAAGGCATATGGGTTCCTGTGCTTCATAAATAGGAGGTATTGAGTTCAAAAGTGTGGAAATGATGATGAACCCGTAAAGAACTCTGGCTCAGACCCAACTGGAGTACGGTGTCCAATTTTTGGCACCACACTTTAGGAAGAATGTGAAGGCTTTAAAGATGCAGAAAAGATTTACAAGAATAATTCTAGGAATGAAGGACTTCAGTTACGTTAATAGAGTAGAGAAGACTGAGAAGAGATTTGATGGAGGTGTTCAAAATCATGAGGGGTCTGGACAGAATAGATAGAGAGAAACTGTTCCCATTGGCAGAAGTGTTGAGAAACAGAGGACACAGATTTAAGGTGATTGGCAAAAGAACCAAAGATGATGTATGAAAAACGTTTTTACACAGTGAGTGGTTAAGATCGGGAATGCACTGCCTGAAAGGCAAACTCAATCTTATCTTTCAAAAAGGAAGTTGGGCAAGTATCTGAAGGAAAATAATTTGCAGGACTACAGGGAAAGGGCGGGGGAGTGGGACTGGCTGAGAGCCAGCACGGGCCCAACAGGCCGAATAGCCGCCTTCTGTGCTGTAACCATTCTAGCCCCATCATCCACATAGTCTATTTAGTCACAGCCATTGGGAAGTTGGAATTGAACATTTCTCGCACAAATTGCATTCTTATTAAAAAGAAAGCTCAGACTGCAATATTTTGTTACTTTATAAAAGGGATCTTCTGTCTATTCCTCAGTGATATATGCAGACAATGTTCTTGCTTTCTGTATCTACCGCCACTGCAGATGTTTAAGATGCTTTAAAAGGGATAACATTTTAGAACTATTGAAATTGAAATGATACAAATTAAGTGGTACTTAGATTAAAATGTTACAAATATCAATTAATCAAACCTTCAAGCGTGAAATGGGGTATTTTATAGGTATCTTTGGTCAGCTCAATGTCTGACACACATGGAAATCCATTAACACATTTAAGTTGAATCGGAAATTCTTAGAGAAATCTATGGATTTTGTTTTTCCAGTATTGAGCACACATTCTCTTCCCCCAAGGGACACATTCTACTTACCCAGATAACTTAGGTGCAGGTTGACCAAGCCAAGACTTAGGGAACCCCACCCCCATAAACCTCACCTATCCCCTCTCCAGGAATATATTCACTATTTTCCATTGGACAATTAAACAAGCAGGGGGTGGGGGGGCTTGAGATCTTACTAAGTGCACAGTTAAGAACCAGGATCACATGAGGGGGCATGGTGAGCAGCACAAGTCAACACACACAGATCTTGGACATTTCAAGTTCAATCTCAAATATTAGAAAATTGTAAAAAAAACAAATGCAGCAGTCTAACTTCTAGGACTCTGTTTAATTACAAAGTAGTTGCATCAATTCCAGAGTACATTTTCTTAAACTACATGAAAAAAGCTGCACCATGTTCCACATCTTTCAACTTAAAGTAGCATACTGTATTTGCTTCAGCTTCGTAGCCAAATTTACAAAACCAAGACTAGGGCCCCAGGTTTCCAGCTGCGCCGATAACGGCGCAGCCCCGAACTGCACGACTGTTCTTCGCGCCTAAAAGTGCGCATGAAAAAAAACTGCGACATTCTCCAGCTCCTCGGAGCTCGATCTCTGCTTGGTGCGGCGCGCTCTTCACAGCGGGGGGCGGAGCCAAACACTCGTGCCGATTCTGTCAGCAGTGGGGGGGGAGGGTCTAATTTAAATGAGCCAACGTCGTGCCGGCAACTCTGCGCGTGCGCGTTGTGAGCATGCACGCACGCGCAGTGTCAAACAAACATTGGCACTCGGCCATTTTTAAAGGGACTGGAGAAAAAGTGAAGATTTGTCTCTTGGACCCCTGGAAAGGCTTGTAATTTAATTTTTGTGATACTTTTGCGTGAAGGAGTGCTTTTAGCAGCACTGTTGAATAAATCACCTGCTGAAATCAGTGAGTTCAGCTTTTCACTGCTAAACTTGCATTGGTGCTGCATTGGTGCATGCAAATTAAGGACTGTGTGTTTTGAGAAATAAGAGTGCCAATTCAACTTTGCAATGGATCAACGTCCACCAAGAACAAAGAATTTCTTGCATGAGGAAGTAGAGATATTAGTCAACGTAATTGAGCAGCGATGGCAGGAGCTAGATACCAGCAACAGAGGTCGCATAAAAGTGCCACCAAAAGAAAAGAAGAAACGCTGGAACCAAGTTGCAGAAGATTACTGAGCCGTGGTGCATACCATGAGATCTGGAAGCCAGTGTAAAAAGAAATGGCACGACCTTGGTCAAGTAGTTAGTGTAAGTAATATTTCCCATTTTTAATTTAATCGTAATTGTAACCTGGCTATCTGTATGTCCCACCTTGTAGACTGACACACTGTAAAAAGTTATATTTTACTCTTTGCAGAAGAAATTTGCCCACAACAAAAGGGAGGCAACTCGGACAGGAGGAGGCATGCCCAATCTGCATCCACTGACACCCTTGGAACAAAGGGTAGCTGATATGATGAGTCGTACATGGAGAAAAGCAATCAGTACAGCACAAGCTGGGCCCACACACAAGAGGGTAAGTCCTGAAAATGCATCGTGGCCCTTTAAATCAACCTGCTGCCTAACCTGCTATGTGAGAGAGTACTCATGCCACCCATCCGGCCCCCTCCCTTGCTGTTAAACATTTGACTGTTCTGATGTATTTTGCAGAACATGATGATGATGATGATGATGACGATGCTGCGGCTGCCAACCCTGAGGATCCTGAGGGTACAGAACAAGAACCAGTACAACCAGCTGCGGACGAACCAGACTGGATGATGGCAGCGATGACTGAAATGTCTGCAGGGGAGAGCTTCCAAATTAATGTTTATGAGCCCCCATCAAGGGGCATCAGAGTTTCAACCCCTAGCATAGGTCTTGGTTCCACCTTCCATGCTTTCGCTTCTGATGTTGCGGGTCCCAGTGGTGCTGCTGGTATAATGCAGCATTCTACAGTCAGTGCACTACCGTCCGAACCTGTGCCTCCCTCTCGCATAGGTTCTGGTTCCACCCAATATGGTTTGGATTCCAACGCTACGGGTCCCAGTGCTGCTGCTGCTATCATGGAGCAGTTTACACCCATTCGTCCAACATCCCAGCCCACGGCTCGCACTCGAGTGCTGTCGTCTGGAAAACCGAGCGTCCTACCGTTCCAGCCCGAGCCTCTCCCTCTAGTACTGCCGTCTGCAACACAGAGCGTCCCACAGTCCCAGCCTGCGCCTCTGTGTTGTGGTGCCGCTTGCAACACCGAGCGTCCCACCGTCCGTGCCCGCGCCTCCCAGTGTAGTGGTGCCACGAGGCAGACCCAGGCAGAGGAGAAGGAGATTGGAGACACGCTCTCCTGAGATGCAGAGTGCAACAGATACGACTCTGGTCTCCATACCCAATGCCACAACCTATGAGCTTACCCGATCACTCATCGGTGGCGTCAGTGCAGTGGGTGAAGAGTTGATGGTCCCGACGGGAGAAATATCAGTAATGACACGGGAACTTAGGGAGGGAATGTCCGAGGGAGTGCAATCGACGGCACAGGCCGTCAGGGAGGGCCTGGTTGAGGTAGCTGCTGCAATAAGGGCACACAGCCCAGCCAATCAAATGACACCCCCATGAGGAAGTGAACATTCACTGAGATGTGGATGAGACATGGTTGCAGCCTTTCTTTGCTGCTTTTGTTCTTGTTCTTGATGTAGCTATAGTAGTGTTTTTCAAATTGAAATTGTTTTGTAAGTTTTGTAACTTTACAACATACAAGTGATCTCAGGGTTTTCAAGTGATCTTATCGTGTAAATGCTCTCACATTCTGTAACTTATTTAATTTTGCATCTAAAAAGTGATCTTGAAGTGTAAGTGATCTTGAGTGTAAAATTTTTCACATATAAACTTGTAAAGTTACAAAACAATTTCTAAGTGATCTTAAAGTTTTTAAGTGATCTTCAAGAGTCATATTAAAAAGTATAGTTTGATACAACAAATATTTTATTACAGTGACGTTAACTTTTCAATAAAATATTTTTTCATTAAAACTGTTTCATGTTCCATTAACACAACACAACGTAGGAACAACTGCAAAGAATAAACAGGTCCATGCGGAAAAGTTGTCGCAGAGCCCTCAGGCATCAGTAATTGAAGTGTTCATGGATGAGCTGCTGGCGCAAGGCTCGAGCAATCATTAAAGGGGCACGATGGACGGCCCTCCTCCGACCTCGTGCTCCGGCATCAGGCACTTGCATGCTTTCTTGATCGTCGTCATCATTCACATCCTGCTCTTCCGTAATACTATCATCATGCACTGGACCCTCACGTAGGTCTTCTAGTTCCACTACCAGCTCCTGCTGCCTCATGATGGCTAAGTTATGAAGCATGCAGCACACAACAGTGAAGTGACCGACAATCTGAGGAGAGTATAGAAACTGTCCTCCGGAATGGTCCAGGCATCGGAATCGCTGTTTCAATATGCCAATGGTCCTTTCAATGATGCTGCGCGTCGCAATGTGCGCCATGTTGTATTGACAGTCAGCTTCTGTCCGTGTCACGCGTAGGGGCGTCATGAGCCAGGTGGTCAGGCCGTACCCTTTGTCTCCCAGTAGCCAGCTCTGGCCTTCTGGCTGCTGCTGAAACATGTCAGATATAACACTGTCGGGTAGGATGAACGCATCGTGGGTGCTGCCAGGGTATCTCGCATCGACTGAAATGATGCGCTGCTTGTCGTCACACACGAGCTGCACATTGATGGAGTGGAAACCTTTCCTATTTCTGTACTGCTCAGAATCCTCCACAGGTGCTCGCAAGGCTATGTGGATACAATCAATGCAGCCCTGTACCTTTGGGAAGCCGGCAATCCTGAAGAAGCCCACAGCTCTCTCATGGATCACTTGTGCGGTCATTGGGAAATTGATGAAGTCATTCCTTCGCGCATACAGTGCAGCCGTGACCTGGTAAATACAGGCATGTATTGCACGTTGAGAGATGGCACACACATCTCCAGTTGTAGCTTGAAACGATCCCGAGGCATAGAAAGAAAGTGCAGCTGTTACCTTCACTGCAACAGACAGGGCAGTTGGCGTTCTGCTTCTGGGCTGCAAATCTGCTCTCACCATATCTCAGATCTCAGTGACAACTTCTCTGCGAAAACGCAGCCTTTTCACACAATCGGCCTCGCTCATGTCCAGGTACGAGCGCGATATTGTCGATGTGGGTAAGGTCTCCTGCCCATCAACCTAGGGGCTACGACGTTCCTGGTGCGGTGAGCTCTAATCAATTCTCTCCTATGCAGTGAATTGATGGCGAACCATTGCATAATGCGTGGTGTTGACAATGCAGCACCCATTCTGCAAATTTAAATATAAAACTGTTTATGTGGCTGCCTCTCCCTGTCCAAATGGCCTCAGTCCCCCTCACAGCTCGAAGGCTGCTGCTGTATCTTCGGCTGCCGGCCAGCCACTGACGTCGCTGCTATCCCATGGCCGAATGGCCTCAAGCACCTTAAAGACCTGCGTCGGTCCGGTGTTGATTCTTCGGCTGCCGGCCAGCCACTGACGCCGCTGCTATCCCATGGCCGAATGGCCTCACGTCCGTCCGGTGTTGATTCTTCGCGGCCAGCCAATAAGAGAATGACGGCCTGCCTGAAGCACCACAGCTCAGCTCGAAGGCTGCTTGCTGCCGCTGTTGGGGCTGCCGTCGAGACACTGACGCCACACCCCTGTCTGTCTCCAACATGAAAGGCCTGCCTGAAGCACAGCAGCTCAAAGGCTGCTGCTGTTTCACACAGGTAGGAACATGGTTTATTTAATCTTTTCTTTGCTTATAAATTTTTATTCAGGTTGGATTTATTTGTATAATATTTGTACAAGTATAACTAAGGATCGATTGTAGAATTTAATGACTTCCCTCTCCCCCCCACCCCCCTTTGTTCCCTACGCCTAATTTGTAACCGACGCCTGATTTTCTAAAGTGTAGACAAGGTTTTTTTCGAACATACAAAATTCTTCACTTACTCCATTCTAAGTTAGTTTGGAGTAAGTTTTCACTGCCTAAACTTTGAAAACAGGCGTAAGTGGCTGGACATGCCCCCTTTTGAAAAAAAAATTCTGTTCTAAAGTGAAACTGTTCTAACTGACTAGAACTGGAGCAAACTAAATGCGGGGAATTCAAATTTTTAAGATACTCCGTTCTAAACCAGTTGCTCCAAAAAAACAGGAGCAACTCAGGCCAAAACTTGGCCCCTAGAATAGGGGAATACCATCCTAATGTTTTTTTTTTAAGTCTGGGATTATAAAAAATAAGTTGCACACTCAAGTACAAAATTAAAATTTGTTGAAGCATCTTAAATTTATTTGACAGATCCTATAAACTGATTCATTTAGGGTCTTAAAATAAATTCTACTGTGGTTACAAAAGATTAGATAGAGGCCAAAGCTAAGGTCGCCTGGAAAGGAATGGGGTGGAGGACTTTCAGGGAAAATAGTCGCTATGACAACTTTCAATGGTGCTCACATCAATCTGAGCATTTGGGGAAGAAACAGTGGCTGATGTATTTAGAACCCAACCAGGTCTTGAGACTAATCGTAACGAAATAAAAATATATGTATATATGTAATATGTCCTTACTATACAGTACAAATGCACACGAGGCCCATACTAGAGAGAAGGTCATCCTGTGACCGGTAACCTTTAATAGCCAGCACTGAAGTGGAGAAGATAGGTGGAGCTTCCCCTTTTATATCTGAAAGTCCAGGTTAGGAGTGTCTCCCACAAGTTCACCACCTAGTGGTCAGTGTTCTCACGGTGTGCAACTTAAGTCAGTTTATACATGGGTTACAATGACAGTTGAATACATGACATCATGCTTCACAACTTTCAACATCTTTCTAAGTCTGCATTCCCTACAGTTACAGGAGCATATAACTTGTAAAGATTCATGGCATCATCTGTCTCTTCGTTAACCCCATTCTGAATCTGTCAGAACCCAAAAGCCTTTTATATTTGGAATGGATTTCTGTGACTATTTATTGCACAATTATACAGCCACAAGGAAGTTTCCAAAGCTGTCAATTTTGGCAAAAAAAACCAAATGCTGGCATAAAATCAACTACGTATTTAAAATTTAGCCATGCAAACTTCATAACCATTCATCTGCCAGAGACCTGTAAATGTATTAACACAGTGATACAATATTATCCAACTAGGCCAATGAGGCAGTGGATGGTGCTTTCATTGGAATGTTTTTCGTACAAGAATTTTAAAACCGTCTCTAGACACGTGTATAATAAAAAGGCAAATTTAATGTCTAGGCTTCAAGGAACATTTTTTTTTGCCACAGGACATTCTACTGTACCTCTTCTAAAGGTGTTGATTCAAGCTTAAGTATTGTTTCATCGGTGTTGGCAACTCTTCTCAAACCAGGGGTCATAGTTTCAGAATAAGGGCTCAGCCATTTAGGACGGAGATGAGGAGAAACTTCTTAACTCAGAGATTGGTGAATGTTTTGAATTCTCTACTCCAGAGGGCTGTGGAGGCTCAGTCTTTGAGTATATTCAAGACAGAGATTGAGAGATATTTGGATTTTAAGGGAATCAAGGGATATGGGGATAGTGCAGGAAAGTGGAGTTGAGGGAGGAGAACATCAGCCATGATCTTTGATCTTATTGAATAGCGAAGCAGGTTCGAGGGACCAAATGGCCTTCTCCTGCTCCTGATTCTTATGTTCTTATCTCTAAGTCGCTATTCCTTCTTCAGATACCCAGTGGGTGTTAACAGGCATTTTAACTGGAGGCAATATCACTACAGAGCCCAATCATTTGATGTCCACACAGACATACTTTCCAGAAGGTATCAATGAGTACTAGAACAGGAACCCTAGTCTTTCTTTCTAATCTTGGAGCAGAGAGTTCCAAATACTTTCTGGTTATGAAACATCACTGCAGTAGAAACAAAGCCAACACCAACAGGAAAGAATATTCCCAAATGCTCAGACTTTGATTCCAGCTGGTCAGATTAATTTGGTATTATGGCAACGCATTGACAGAATGCATTAGCATGCACATAATGCAGGAAAGCAATTTCTAAAATAAGTGCACAAATTCTAATGTTAAATGCAATATTCCAGTCATGACGGGAACAGTTTACCTTTTCTGCAGCAACTCCTGAAACTTGAGAAAGGGCTGTACACAGGTCAGAAATTGCACCCATCTTCGGGACAATTATTCTATACTGTAAAATAAGCAGGCCATCATTAACAGGTCACAAAAGAATCTGCTAAAAAAACACAAGTATTTAGTGAGCAGGAAATGCCGTTATTTTCACAGCAATATACCCCTTGGCTATGTATCTGCGTGGACAACCAGGAAGGGCAAATGTGGTCTGCAAACAACTTACCCCCCTACTCCATTCTACTCGTGCCAGTCAGTTCTCCCATCAGTATTCATACTTCAAACAGAATTATTCCTCTCCACCCACCTCCCCCACAAGAATTGTTTACATTAATAATTCTATTATTGACTGAAAACAAAGTATCAAAAGCAATGACAACACTGAAGCACTCGAAATATATAGAGAGGCACTTAGAATCAGCAATTTACATCACAGGAGGCCATTTGGCCCATCATGTCTGTGCTGGTTCTTTGCTCAAGCAATCCAAAACAAATTCCACTGCCCTGTACTCTTCCCTTAGGCCTATACCTTGCTCTGCTTCAAATATTTAACTAATTTTCCCTTAAAAGATGCAATGGTCTCTGCCTCAACAACTCAGTGGCAAAGCAGTTCATACTCCAACAACCCTCCGTGTAAAAAGATTTCTTCCAAAGTGTCGCATTCAGTAAGAAATTTAAATTGATTACGCCTCATCACCAAATCATCAATTAGGGGAAGGCGTCTTTTATTAGCAAAACCCGTCAATTTTAAAAATCTACATCAGATCTCCTTTTAGCCTTTCTGCTTCAGTGGAAATTGTCCCAGTATCTCAAGTCCCTCCTCATAATTATAGTTCCCTATCCCTACCGTGCTGATCACCACGTAATCATTTATTGGAGAGAACATGATCTTACCTGGGTTGGCCTAGACTTGGAGTCTGCCCGCACGAGAAAGATTTCCATTGTGCGATCCTTCTTCATGGGTAATGGAAGAGTTAAGTAACAGAAAGGATCAAATGTCACAGAGATTTTTGAGCATTCAGGACAAACTAGGGTGGATTTAAAAAGCCCATGGAAGATGTCCACAATGATGGAATTATTTCTTAACCTGTGGTTTTCCCATGCTTCTTTAGCTACTACCTAAAATCAGAAAGGGGACAAAAGCATTTGATTGTGCTGTACATCATACATAAATAACTTGCATTATTATAGGCCTCATTACATGCTTGGGATGTCCCAAAGCACTACACATCAATGGATTACTGATTGTTACGCAAGCATATCAAGTAGCCAATTTACATGCAAGGTCCCACAAACAGCAACTGAATGAAAATCCACTTCTGATGGCGTTTGAGGGAGATAGAAACCTGGAAAATAGGTGCAGGAGTAGGCCATTTGGCCCTTCGAGCCTGCACCGCCATTCAATGAGTTCATGGCTGAACATGCAACTTCAATACCCCATTCCTGCTTTCTCGCCACACCCCTTGATCCCCCGAGTAGTAAGGACTATATCTAACTCCTTTTTGAATATATTTAGTGAATTGGCCTCAACAACTTTCTGTGGTAGAGAATTCCACAGATTCACCACTCTCTGGGTGAAAAGGTTTCTCCTCATCTCTGTCCTAAATGGCTTACCCCTTATCCTTAGACTGTGACCCCTGGTTCTGGACTTCCCCAACATTGGGAACATTCTTCCTGCATCTAACCTGTCTAAACCCATCAGAATTTTAAATGGTTCTATGAGATCCCCTCTCATTCTTCTGAACTCCAGTGAATACAAGCCCAGTTGATCCAGTCTTTCTTGATATGTCAGTCCAAACATCCCGTGAACCTTCGCTGCACACCCTCAATAGCAAGAATGTCCCTCCTCAAGTTTGGAGACCAAAACTGTACACAATACTCCAGGTGTGGCCTCACAAAGGCCCTGTACAACTGTAGTAACACCTCCCTGCCCCTGTACTCAAATCCCCTCGCTATGAAGGCCAACATGCCATTTGCTTTCTTAACTGCCTGCTGTACCTGCATGCCAACCTTCAATGACTGATGTACCATGACACCCAGGTCTTGTTGCACCTCCCCTTTTCCTAATCTGTCACCATTCAGATAATAGTCTGTCTCTCTGTTTTTAACCACCAAAGTGGATAACCTCACATTTATCCACATTATACTTCATCTGCCATGTATTTGCCCACTCACCTAACCTATCCAAGTCACTCTGCAGCCTCATAGCATCCTCCTCGCAGCTCACACTGCCATCCAACTTAGTGTCATCCGCAAATTTGGAGATACTACATTTAATCCCCTCGTCTAAATCATTAATGTACAATGTAAACAGCTGGGGCCCCAGCACAGAACCTTGCGGTACCCCACTAGTCACTGTCTGCCATTCTGAAAAGTACCCATTTACTTCTACTCTTTGCTTCCTGTCTGCCAACCAGTTCTCAATCCACGTCAGCACACTACCCCAATCCCATGTGCTTTAACTTTGCACATTAATCTCTTGTGTGGAACCTTGTCGAAAGCCTTCTGAAAGTCCAAATACACCACATCAACTGGTTCTCGCTTGTCCACTCTACTGGAAACATCATCAAAAAATTCCAGAAGATTTGTCAAGCATGATTTCCCTTTCACAAATCCATGCTGACTTGCACCTATCATGTCACCTCTTTCCAAATGCGCTGCCAAGACATCCTTAATAATTGATGCCATCATTTTACCCACTACCGATGTCAGGCTGACCGGTCTATAATTCCCTGTTTTCCCTCTCCCTCCTTTTTTTAAAAAGTGGGGTTACATTGGCTACCCTCCACTCCATAGGAAGTGATCCAGAGTCTATGGAATGTTGGAAAATGACTGTCAATGCATCCGCTATTTCCAAGGCCACCTCCTTAAGCACTGTTTTGGCCAAGGCACCAGGACAATCTCCTGCTCTTCTTTGAATAGTACCATGTTTTTTTTTTTTTACATCCACCTGAGCAGTCAAGACAGAGGTTTGGTTTAACGCCTCACCTGAAATATTGCACCCCCTCAGTACTGCACAGAACTGCTGACCTAGATGATGTGCTAGTGGGGCTTTGAACCTATAACACCTTTTGAGCCAGAGTTGAGAATACCATCAATGGAACCAAGCTGACATTATAGATGAACACACAAGAAACAATTTTTGATATACTTCAACCAATAGGGCCGATAACAGACCGGCTTCCAGAAACTTCTGAACTAACCAGGAAGGACTTGGACAGTTGAAATTCACTGTCCAGTTATCCCTACCCCTCTCAGGAATGATTGAAAAATCATGACTAATGAAATTATAATAGTCAATATATCTCCAAACTATGATTTTGAGAGGACGCATTTACCATACCAAAGTAATTCAATGGGTGTGAAGCTTTTTGGGACAGCCTGGAGATGTAAAAGGCACTATTATTTAAAGTTGCAAAATATGTTTTACTAAAGTGCAATAAGTGTTGCATTATTTGGAGATTATTCAGTCAGACTTACCTCATCTTCCCTACCATTGGCATCTTTAAGTTCTAAGTAGGGCTTTTTCTTCACACGATTTAAATCTTCATGTAAACCATCTAAAAGAAATGCAAGCAGCTCTTGAGAATCCTGTTGCTGGTATCCTGAAAACTGGGGAGCAAAACATCCAACCTGTGTCTGGAGGGGAAAAAAATATTCATACTTAACTGGATGACTATAAACTTGCATTTTATTTAAAAGGAATGCTTATAATTCAGAATTTTGGAAATCATTGTAATTAATTATTGCAGTAACAACCTACTAAAATTACTTCAAACATTTCACCAGAGACACGTTAGTTCAGGAGAGCATATCACCTAAAACATAAATATCTACAGGGAATGAGGGCAAGATTTTTGTTAATTACTATCTGAATCATACAACTCCGCACTGAAGATGATGAGAAACCAGATATTGAGAAGACCAATAGTGTAAATTATAGTATTTATCCCCCCATGCCATGTCATTTTATGTTCCACAACTTTAATTGCCATCCAGTATCACAATTGCATTTTAAAATCCATCATGGCTTTAAATGTGTTCTTTTGAAAGCTAGTTGTGTCAGATAAATGCCGAAGTTGGAGCCTCTTGTGGCAGAAATCAGATAAAGCAGCATAATACTGACCAGGACATAGATATAGGTCATCAGAAAACCCAAAGCACAAATAATTAGATTTGCTAAAACTAAGTATTGTTAAATATTTTTGATGGCAAATTAATAGTTGTTAAAAATATTTTGGGAAAGATAAATAAATGTTGTCTCAGCCCTGTCGTACCTGATGTTCATTCCAACAATACAGGGGAATGCTCAAAGACACAAACAAAAACCTACATACTTTTTAAAGTAAGGAGATTGAGGTTTTCGACTACTAGATCTAAATTTTAGTGGGTCAGTGGAGATTAAACCTGTTTTCACTAGTGCTTCGAGGTTGTGAACACTTTTTGAAACCTACAATTGTTTTTCTTGACAATAAAGGCTAGCAATGCCTCAGTTTCTTTCTTCCTTGGCTCAGTCCTTAGATTTAGTACCTTGCATTAGTACTACTTTCCTTGGCTAAGAGTGCAGATTACATCCAATTTGTTGTCCCCACCAGTCCTGCTCCTTGGCTGACCTTCAAGATGAAGATGAGCTTCAAAAGGAAGACTGATAACTGGAAAACATTATTTCCAAGGAGAAGCACAAATGTAGACAGCAATCTGGACAGGGCCTCAACCGGAGGTCTTCTTGTAAGGTGGCCATTATAAAGTTGCCCTTATAAAGCAACTGTATATTACAAAAAGGTTTAACTATAACATTCTGTATAGTTTGTTTCCTTGACTTTAATGTTGAAATCGTAGCTGCTGGTCTTACGATCAGATTGGCTTGTTCATTTAATTTCTCATTGATTTCCTGAAAAAACTGGCTTCTCCCGTTGTGAAGTCTGATCAATTAACAAACGCATTTGATTGACGGAAGTTACATTTTTTAGGTCGGCAGAATCATATATTCCATTGGTATGTGGTGGAATCTATTCCTGTGGTTAATTGCATTTACGAACAAAGTATTGTATAATTTGTTATAGTCTCATTAATCAGAAAGTTGCATGATGTATTTGATTTGAAATGGAAAAGGAAACAGAGATACCCATGCGTTGGTTTTAACACCCATACTGTTAAAAATGGGGCTGAGACAATAAAGATGCTATTCCACAAGTAGACAAGTTATGCTAAACCTGTATTGAACCGAGGTTAGACCACACTTGGGAGCATCGCA
The DNA here is from genome assembly GCF_044704955.1 of Pristiophorus japonicus. Classification (NCBI taxonomy): domain Eukaryota; kingdom Metazoa; phylum Chordata; class Chondrichthyes; family Pristiophoridae; genus Pristiophorus; species Pristiophorus japonicus. The sequence goes on from NC_091988.1 coordinate 61,959,115, forward strand.
TACAATTCTGGTTGTCATATTATAAAAAGGATATAGAGGCACTGGACTGGGTGCAGTGAAGATTAACAAGTATGATACCATCAAGAAAGGATGAACAAGCTGGGTCTCTTTCCTCTTGAAAAGAGAAGGCTGAGGGGTGACCTAATAGAGGGCTTTAAAATTATGAAAGGTTTTGATAGGATAGAGAGAGAATGTTTCTACTGTGGGGAAGAGTATAACTCGAGGCCATCGATATAAGATAGTCACCAAGAAATCCAATCGGGAATTCAGAAGAAATGCCTTTACCCAAAGAGTGGTGATAATGTGGAACTTGCTATCACAAATAATAGATGCATTTAAGGGGAAGCTAGATAAGCATATGAGAGAGAAGGGAATGGAGGGTTATGCTGAGCTACATGAGGAGGGAGGCTCGAATAGAGCATAAACGTCAGCATGGACTGGTTGGCCCAAATGGCCTGTTCCTGTATTGTACATCCTATGTAATGCTAGTGACCAGTACGCAATACCTTTCTACAAGTTTGGGCTGGAGTGGAAACAGGTGGAATTCCTAGTGCAACACAATAACCTTTGTTTTGTTGGACAGACAAATACATAAATAAATCAGAAGCCATCCCTGTTGTGGGCAATTACCCACTGTGGATAGTTTTGGTTTATGTTATACAAGAATTAGATTTTAGCATCTGCTGCAATATGCTTCATATTAATATTTATGAATAAATCTGTTAGTGGCTTTATTTAGTCACTGGTTTAAAGAGAATGGGCATAGCATAGCAGGCATTAAATCTAGTAAACGGATTACTGCAAGTGCAGCAATCTGATTCAAACTGTGGAATGGCAAAAGATATAGGGGTCTTCAGAGCAGTAGTAATTCCTGCCCTCCTATATGGCTCAGAGACATGGACTATGTACAGCAGGCACCTCAAAACACTGGAGAAGTACCACCAATGCTGCCTCCGCAAGATCCTGCAAATCCATTGGCAGGATAGACATACCAATATGCCAGTGTTCTTGCTCAGGCTAACATCCCCAGCATCGAAGCATTGACCACGCTCAACCAGCTCCGTTGGATGGGTGATATCGTCCACATGCCCGATACAAGACTCCCAAAACAAGCGGTCTATTCGGAGCATCAACATGGCAAGCAAGCCCCAGGTGGGCAGAGAAAATGTTTCAAGGACACCCTCAAAGCCTCCTTGAAAAAGTGCAACATCCCCACCTGGGAATCCCTGGTCCAAGATCGCTCAAAGTGGAGGAAAAGCATCTGGGAAGACACCGGACACAGAGTCTCTTCACCGGGAGCAAGCAGAAGCCAAGCGTAGACAGTAGATGGAGCGCATAGCAACCTAGGCACCCCACCCACCCATTCCTTCAACCACCGTTTGCTCCACTTGTGACAGAGACTGTAGGTCCTGCATTGGACTCTTCAGTCACCCGAGAATCATTTTTAGTGCGTAAGCAAGTCATCCTCGACTCCGAGGACTGCCCAAGAAGGAGATGGGGGACAAAGCTCTGCTGACTTAAAACACAATTGAGAGAGGAGATGGCATTAAATACCATGAAATTCTAGATTTAAAACCATCTTTTCATGGTACCATGCTCTCCTTAAACTAGTTTTAAAATCCAAGCTTCAATGATCATTAGAAACCAAGTAATCTAACAAGACCTACTTTAAACATCCGTGGTGCCACGTACGAGTTTCTCCCCGACCACATCTGTTTGATGAGCTCAGCATAGGCCTCAGCGATTTCTCCCCTCATTCCCAAAGGATTCTCCCGATTCAGTTCTTCTTCATACTTGCCTTGTAGGAAGTAATCAGTCAATGGACCAGTATTACTCAAACACTAAAAGAGAGATTGAAATGGAGAACGTTCTTAACATGTTCAAATCTGTCCTTATGAAATTCCTATTTTTAAATTGTAAATTGTGATCTCGCTCCTAGCCAATGTAATAATTCAGTAGTTAAAGATTTGTGGAGCCTTACCTGCAATGCTGAGTTCATAAAGCATGTATTACCAAGATTACTAAGACCACAAAGGCCCGCTTGACTTGGTGAATGAGATTCCCTATAATAAGAACTGTTGTACGAAGAACCATATCCACTCGGTCTGAAAAAAAATACAATATCAACGAAATTCTTGGAAATTAGAAAATAAGTTTATACATTTTACCCTGGAGAACATTTGAAATGTGCAAATTTAAGGAAATTTTTAGCCCAAGCAATGACTTCAGAACAAATGGAACTTTATGTAAAAATGTCAGTATGAAGGAAAAAAAGAGCAGCAACTCAAAATACTAAATGTTTATTAACACCACAAGTCAATCAGTATTCTCCATTGTGACATTTTTATCTTAAATTGTAGAGATTTTACCTACAAATTCAAAACGGGGTAAAAGTTAGCTGAGCACTTATACAGTACAAGAGAAATCACACAAAGCATTAATGGAGTTTCTGAATGCCACTTTTAACTAGTCCAAAATGAACTATTCACTGAAAGTTCATCTGAAAATATTGCAAATAATATTCTAGTTAAGGTATGTTGAGCTAATGGGCACAACTAAAAAGGTATTTATACAGCACGCAGAGATTCAATTCGATGCACACAACTTTATCTCAAAAATGTCTAAGATACAAACCCAAAATAATTTTCTTCTTCACAACAGAAGAGTCGGGGTAATAAACAATTGTACAGGTATTACAAAATAGGTAAACTTCCAGGAGATAGATTGAGATTCTAGTGGAATAACGGAGAATAAAATCTTCAAATGGTCATTACACTACAGCAGCAGTTAGCTAATTGTATTTCAGATTTTAAAAAAAAGAGACCATACTACAAAAGGAAACCAAAATCTCAAGGACTTTTAACAGTTCAAGATATTTCTGTAATTGTTTTTGAAAGAGAGGAAAAGGGAAGACCTTTTCGAACGTCAGTTTTTCAAAAGGTAATAAATCTAAAGTTCTAGTTCATAGCATTCATGATTTAACTAAGTCAGTCGATCAACTGAGCAGACACAACAGGAACCTCAGTCTGCTGTCAGACTGGACCTTTATCAAGCGAGGATCCCTATGTGAAACTGTGTACGGCAGTTGAGTAAGATAACTGAACAGAAAGAGGAAAACATAGGTTTGGGTGAGTGAAGAAAAATTTTGAAATTAAAAGCCACCGGGTCACATTTTTAAGCTTTAAATAAAAAAAAAGGCTAGAGTCAAGGAAAGGTAATGTCTTTCCACCATGTCGGCACACTCACCCCCTGGTGGAGCTGGAGCTGTTTAATATGTAGCTGGAGTTGCTGGAGGAGTTGTTGCTGTCACCATTAGAGACTGTAGAAGGGGAGGACAAGTAGGAGTTGCAGCAAGTCGAGGATTTTGGAGAGGTAGATAAATTTCTGCTGGTGGCAGTGCTGGATCTGTCATAAAAACAAAGGCACGAACACTGATTTACAAATCATATTGCCACATGCAAGGCAACACTGTCAAGTCAATGCTTTTTAGAGCAGTCTTGCATGCCTAGCAATACAATTACTCAAAAGGTAAGCAGAGGGAGGAGTAGGGGCATTATAAATTGTGTCAGAAGTTAATTGATCACTACAGAATGTTAACTGGAACAGAGGTTGTATATCTATCACGAGGGCTATCCCTCACTGCCTCCGGTGAGTTCAGAAAAGGGCATGAAGCAAAATGGAGAAAAAAAAACACAATGGAGGGAAAGAGAGAAAAAAGGTGACAGAAGGTAATGTTTGGTCATTGTGTTGTAGGGTACTGGGAGAGTGCCAGAAAACTCAGTAGGTTTTCCACAGTCTTGCCTTGTAACAAAGAAAAATGATGATCCATTACAAATACAAATATAAATATACAGATGCAATCCCGCCAGTGTGCAGCCCAATCCTCTCTGGATAAAAAGTGAAACTAGGACAATGTGCACTGCTGTGAATTATGAAGCAGTAAGCCAGACGATAAACAGGAGGAGCAAAACTTGGTCTACTAGACTGTCATTTGAAGCTGAAGATTAGACATTATTGTCTTAAATTCACAGGTAATTTTATTTAAATACACATTTTTTCCTAAGTTTTTGAGATGAAGCTATATTTTATGACATTGGGACCATTAATATGAACAGGGTTTTTTTTGTTCATTCCCTTTTCTACCAATTTTCTCCCCTTATCCATTCCTGCAGACATCGACTCCTTTGGGGTATGGTTCCATGAGTGCCAGGCACCATCAATTTCTCAGAAGCCTTTAGGTTATTCCCTACATCACAACTGGGCTTTTACCCAATATCTGTTACAGGCCATGGGATTGAAATCAGGAGCAGGTAAAATCACTGATCATCTCCTGGTTGGGGTTAGCTAATTCAACACTGGCTGGAGATCAAAACTGGGACCTTGCTGATTCTGTATGGCTCAGCTACTCACTGGGTTAACCAGCTGAGCCGTCGGGAAACCAAACAAAAAGCCTTACATTTTTTAAATTGTTGATATGGTTGTATAAAACCCAAATCTTACAAATGACAAAAAGTTAGCCACCGTAATCATATCCTTCATAAAAACGTATTCCTCATATATCATACAATAATGTCCAGATTGCCAATGGGCTAGGAAAGAAAATCACTGAAAATTTTCTTTAATAATCCGATGTCAAGACAGTACTTGTAATTCCTCTTTGTTTTGCATAATTACAACTCCCTTGGGCTTGTTCAACTATTTCTTAAACCCATGCATACAAGTAGAGAATGACTATTTGTACTAGCTTTTTATGTGTCCTTCTGCACATGCGAGCATTGGACTCCGCCCCCTTTTTGAGCATGGGCTTTCGATTCCATCGCGCAGATGCAGTGTGACATATGAGGAAGCCAGAAGTTGGGCCATATAACCAGCCGTGTGGACCTGTCCGCTGCCGCTGGATTTGCTTCCAGCTTTTGCATTATTTGGAATATTTTCGCGGTCTTCTGTGAGAGAAAACATCGGAGGTAGTGAGAATGTTGTGGCGGGGGGGGGGGGGGGGGGGGGAGAAGAGAAAGAGAAGTGATTGAGAGAGCGCGCACACGGGAGGGGGGGATGGGAGGGGAGAGAGGGAACTCAGGGAAGACTGATCATGTTCTTCGGACCCCCCTTACACTCTCACTCGATTTTTCGGAAAGCTTGGTGCGTGTGTTACAAGGGACATCGTTGGAGTGGATGAAATCCGGAAATCACGATGCTATCACTATTCACTTCATACCCAATAAACCTGTTAGCAATCCGTGACCACCACACAATGCCCCATCTATGGCGGGAGGGGGACAACAACCTGGGCTGGGATGGGCTTCGGGAACCTGGGCTGCGGGAGTCAGGAACCTGGGCTGGGCTGGGATGGAATGGGGTCAGGAACTTTTGCTGGGTTGGGAGCTCTATCCTCTCTGGGGTCTGAATGGCTTGAATTACACGTTGCAAAGTCACTCGGAACTTGGGCTGGGCGGTTCCAATTACACATTCCAGAGAAACTTCTGGGTGTGGCTTATCCTCCAAGGAGACCAATCAGCAATCAGGTCATGTAATAAAGGAGAGCCAATCAGAGCATTTTTCTCGTGCAAATAACTCCGTCCATATGAGTATAGCAATTCGTGTTTTTCTTGACTACAATGTATGCTAGTCCAGGAAAATATATTAAATGTGAAGGATGGACGTCAAAGACTGACCCAATAGGATCTTACTTTTCATTACCACAAAATTCTAATCAATAGAGACAGTAAAGGTAGAGTCTGCATAATGCTTAATGTTTAATGATGTTGGATATGGCAACCTTTCCCCCAACGTTACCTGCCTGATAATGTGTGACCTGGTACAAGTCTTTTTGGCCAAAAAAAAATCTAAACAAGGCAGACATTCAATGGCTACTAACAGCTACTTGTCTTGACAAGTGATCAAAAAATAGGAGAGTTTTGGCAACTGGAAACATTTACTATTGTTATAGACTACAAATGAAATTAAATGAGACTACAGCACTCAAAACTATACAGATCTCAATAAGTAAAATTAAGCATATGATTTTGTGTACCAAAGCCTTAAATAATCACACTTTCTTACAACCATCCCATCTATGTGGCACATTCAATAGTGAAAATAGGACATTCTTTAACAATACTGCTTTTAGATCAACTAAATGTGTTGTCATCATTGGGTTTGCCTTTATAAATTCGATTGAGGGTTAAAGACACTAATGTCCTAACTGCGAAGATTCTGATGCAGACAATATGAAAGTTCCTCCAGACATCTGTATTTTCGCAAAAACAAATCTTCACTATTAGCCATTTACTTCAGAGATCATGGCATTTCAATTGACTAGATGGATTTGGTTCCAAAATGTCAGAACACTATTTGCCCACAGCCAGTTCGCCACAGTGTCATTCACCATCTGAATAAAATGGCAAGACAGTAAAATGTAAATGCTGATCTAACTATCTGATTTTATAAATACCAACATTAGAAATACTGGGGAGATACCAGCAGATTGGAAAGCAGCTAATGTAATGCCTCTGTTTAAAAAAGGGGGCAGACAAAAGGCAGATAACTATAGGCCGGTTAGTTTAACATCTGTAGTGGAGAAAATGCCTGAAGCTATCATTAAGGAAGAAATAGCGGGACATCTAGATAGGAATAATGAAATCAAGCAGACGCAACATGGATTCATGAAGGGGAAATCATGTTTAACTAATTGACTGGAATTCTTTGAGGATATAATGAGCATGGTGGATAGAGGTGTACCGATGGATGTGGTGTATTTAGATTTCCAAAAGGCATTCGATAAGGTGCCACACAAAAGGTTACTGCAGAAGATAAAGGTACGCGGAGTCAGAGGAAATGTATTAGCATGGATAGAGAATTGGCTGGCTAACAGAAAGCAGAGAGTCGGGATAAATGGGTCCTTTTCGGGTTGGAAATCGGTGGTTAGTGGTGTGCCACAGGGATCGGTGCTGGGACCACAAATGTTCATAATATACATAGATGACCTGGAAGAGGGGATAGAGTGTAGTGTAATAAAATTTGCAGATGACACAAAGATTAGTGGGAAAGCGGGTTGTGTAGAGGACACAGAGCGGCTGCAAAGTGATTTAGATAGGTTAAGTGAATGGGCTAAGGTTTGGCAGATGGAATACAATGTCGGAAAAAATGAGATCATCCACCTTGGGAAAAAAAAAAACAGTAAAAGGGAATATTATTTGAATGGGGAGAAATTACAACATGCTGCGGTGCAGAGGGACCTGGGGGTCCTGGAGCATGAATCCCAAAAAGTTAGTTTGCAGGTAATCAGGAAGGCGAATGGAATATTGGCCTTCATTGCGAGAGGGATGGAGTACAAAAGCAGGGAGGTCCTGCTGCAACTGTACAGGGTATTGGTGAGGCCGCACCTGGAGTAGTGTGTGCAGTTTTGGTCACCTTACTTAAGGAAGGATATACTAGCTTTGGAGGGGGTACAGAGACGATTCACTAGACTGATTCCGGAAATGAGGGGGTTACCTTATGATGATAGATTGAGTAGACTGGGTCTTTACTCGTTGGAGTTCAGAAGAATGAGGGGTGATCTTATAGAAACATTTAAAATAATGAAAGGGATAGATAAGATAGAGGCAGAGAGGTTGTTTCCACTGGTCGGGGAGACTAGAACTAAGGGGAACAGCCTCAAAATACGGGGAGCCAATTTAAAACCGAGTTGAGAAGGAATTTCTTCTCCCAGAGGGTTATGAATCTGTGGAATTCTCTGCCTAAGGAAGCAGTTGAGACTAGCTCATTGAATGTATTCAAATCACAGATAGATAGATTTTTAACCAATAAGGGAATTAAGGGTTCTGGGGAGCGGGTGGGTTAGTGGAGCTGAGTCCACAGCCAGATCAGCCATGATCTTGTTGAATGGCAGAGCAGGCTCGAGGGACTAGATGGCCTACTCCTGTTCCTAATTCTTATGTTCTTATAAACATTTCTTCAAAAATAATTTTAGAAATGAAAACACGTTTCCGAGAATATAAAAATCTCAACGCACTTGTGTTTAAAAACTGAAGCCGATGGCAAATGTTGTATATATAAAGTGCCCAAATTATCATAGTCTGACAGCCAGCGGAGATCCACCATTTTGCGGATCGAATGAGCTGCCCCCAGATTTGCTAACTGCACTTCTGCATGGTACTTGGAGATTGGTGGCGGGTAGAAATGTAAATTGTGGTTGAGCAGCAACTTGTAAAAGCACCATTATTTTCTTCCCGACTTCCTCAGACTATATACTCTCTATGGCCCAAAGATCAAGTGACCTGTTCTCAGACTTCCACTAACTATAATTCTAACAAGAAAACATGAGGCCATCTGGCCTCTGCAGAACATTTCTACAAGAGGAAGGCTGGTCCTGAAAATTTAGCAACTGGCAAATCAAACTTCAAATCAACTTCATATGAAAATTTATATTGTGTATCATCACATCTCAAAGCACTTCACAAACAAATCACAAACAAATAACTACTTTAAGATGCAGTAAGTTATGTAGACAACAACTTGCATTTATATAGCGCCTTTAACTGAGTAAAATGTCCCACGGTGCTTCACAGGAGCGTTCTCAAACAAAATTTGACACTAGGCCTCATAGAGGTATTAGGACATGTGACCAAAAGCTTGGCCAAAGAGGTAGGTTTTAAGGAGCGTTTTCAAGGAAGAGGGGTGGAAAGATTTAGGGAGGGAATTGCAGAACTTGGAGTCTAGGCAGTGGAAATCGGGGAAGATTTTGCAAGAAGCCAGAATTGGAAGTGCAGAGATCCGAGTTGTGGGGCTGGAAGATGTTACATAGATATGGAGAAGCGAGACCATGGAGGGATTTGAACGCAAGGATGAGAATTTTTAAATTGAGACGTTGTTGGACCGGGAGCCAATTTGTTCTCAAGAGTTCACAAACAGCAATGTGATGGTTGAGCAGTTCATTTATTTGGCGTGAATTAGTTGAGGAAGGAATGTTGGCCGAGACATCAGAGAACACCTTGGTCTTTGAATAGCGTCATGGAATTTACAGTATAACGGAACCACCAGAAAAGACAGATGAGATTTTGTGCAACATTTCATCCAAAAGTTTGACAGCTCTTAGTACTACACTGGCTTGTTGGTATCAGTTTCATAAGTCAAAGTTCAAACCCATCTCGAAGAATTGAGATTATATGCTCATTTCCAGGAATGGGGCTTCAACTTTATGACCAAAAAGATGAGAGTAAGACCACCTAAAGCCAAACTTACGCTGCAAAAGAAGCATATGTACTCAATTGGTTATAAAGCGCTTCACAACATCCAGAAGTTGTAAAAGGCTCTACAAAAATGCAAGTTTTCTTACTTTCAAATTGAATCCACAAAATGAAACTGCTGAATACCTATTGCTACAAAGTTAAGCTCACTAACAGAATAAATTACAACTCCAACAACTGTCATGTTCTTCCATTTACAATCTTTACACAAAATCTTAATTCAAAATATTCAGCATTGGAATATAGCAGGCACTAGAGGTAGAAGTTTTCTATAATAAGTGAAGGATTGTGAAATCTTCAGAAGGCATATTCTTAAAACAAGTCGATTGTTTATTTAAACTGATTTGACCTGTACAGGATATCCCGTAAATCGAAATATTTGAAATGCTTAAGAATACAAAGAAGTTCAAGTTTTCAAAGTCAACTTGTTGCAAACTGTAGCAACTTTTTTTCCTTTTGACCTTTAGAGTACTATGGATGACTTCTGTCATCTGGTCGCAGTTGTGCAGTTGTGCAGTTAACATGAATAAGAGAAGTTGGCCAGCAGTAGCACTCGTGGATTGGATGCTGTAAAACATCAGAATGAGCTGGCACGGTGACCGTGCAAAACTTAAAGACATCACCCTCAATTAAGAAGTCTTTGGAGCCAGCCAAGTCAGAGGCAATTCTTTTTGATAAGGATCTCCAAAATCGGATAGGGTAAGAAAGGGCACAGTTAAAACAGAAAGAAAAATATGTCTTAAAATATTTATGGAAAATAAAAATGTTAAAATAGTTTTGCCAGAAAAAAGGAAAAGGCAAATTAAAGTATACTGGAGTCATGCGAGACACAAGAGGACAAGCCAAGCACATGCACTTAATGCCCCCTCCTCACCGATTTGTTAGCTAGTTGAAGCTATTACAATAAAGCTACTCCTGACATTTAATTAGTTTCATTACTGAAATATTAGGGTTTGATTCAGAGGTATTAAGAACATAAGAAATAAGAGCAGGAATAGGCTCTACAGCCCTTCGAGTCTGCTCCACCATTCAATATTATGGTTGATCATCGACCTCAACTCCACTTTCCCACCCCTATCCTTAGCTTGCATCACATTAATTTTCTCCTTTCACAGATGTTGGTTAGCCCCCAAAGCAGCATTATTTCTAGGTAAGCTGAGGTGCTGAGGGCCAGCAGGTGATTCTATCACGAGGTGCAGACACAACCAAGGCCAATTCTATCACTGGACATCCACACATGTACACTTCCAGTGGAGACAGCTGGACAGAAGTCTGCAGTGGAAAGCATAGCCTATTTCCTCCCTTCCTAATTGAGGGCATTGGGACCTTCTGAAGAGATCACAGCAGAGACTGACAATTAAACCTGTCCTCCTTAGGCTACCCACAGCTTTAACCACTGGGGCAGCCGGTTCTAAAACCATCTTTAAAGATAATGCTTAGGATTACAAAATACACCGAGAAAGTGTAGACATTTTAAAAGTGCACATTTATTGATCACATGGAGAAAGAATCCAAGTGCTAACCTCAAGGTTTTATAAAAGGGGAAAACAGGATGCAGAAATACTCCTGTTGCCTTCAGAGATTTAACGTTAAACATGCATTTTCACTGCCTCAAGAAATTATGGTATACCACATGTGATCATGTGAACTTACTTTGTTTGAGATGTTTGTCTTGGCCATGTTCCATCCTCATTCTTCTGTTCTATTACTAAAACCTGGAAAAAAAGGTATTATACTAGATTATCAAATCAGTGTTGCACAGCACATCCAGGCTGTCTGCGCTCGAGGCAGTTTTTAAAAATGGTGGCATCTCAGTTTGTTCTTTTACCGCATTTTATTTACCCATCCAAGACAACAGATATGTAACCTGCTCCCATTTCTGCGCTAATGCCACAAGATAATTATTGTGTCTCAGTAGGGAAGTGCTTAGCCTCTGCTTGGTTTGTCCGGTCAATGCTTTAAATAGGGAAATTGTATATGGTGTATTACCAGCAAGAATAGTGCAGAGCTTGGTACAACATACCAAGTCATCAGACCTTTTTTCTGCAAGGTTATGTTGCTACTACTGTATGTTGCTAATACTGCTCGTAAAATTGTCAGCTGTGGCTCAGTGGGTAATACACTCGCCTCTGAATCAGAAGGTTGTGGGTTCAAGTTCCAATCCAGGAACTTGAGCACATAAATCTAGGCCGACATTCCAGTGCAATGCTGAGAGAGAGTGCTGTACTGTTGGTGGTGCCATCTTTCGGATGAGATGTTAAACAGCCCCGTCTGCCCTCTCAGGTGGATGTAAAAGATCCCATGGCACTATTTTGAAGAACAGCAGGGGAGTTATCCCCGGTGTCCTGGTCAATATTTGTCCCTCAATCAACATAACAAAAACAGATTCTCTCGTCATTATCACATTGCTGTTTGTGCGCAAATTGGCTGCAGCGTTTCCCACATTACAACAGTGACTACACTCCAAAAATATTTCAATGGCTGTAAAGCGCTTTGAGACATCTGGTGGTCGTGAAAGACACTATATAAATGCAAGTATTTTTCTTTTACCCTATTTTAAATTTTCATCTCCTCCTAGACCCAACTGGACACAACCTGATCCCATACAATCACCAAAGCTACTCTTAACCAGATAGCAGCAACTCCAAATTATGTGTGTTTCCTTTACAGAGCCATGCCTGGATTCTACTAGCCCTTCCCACATCAGTATGGCTATGATCACAAGATGGATCATTAGACAAAATTTGGGGCATTACATTATAGGAAACATATTAGGGCTATGGAAATGCAAAGTGAAAATTCACTAGAACAGAAATGTGAAAGAAATGCTTGAAAAATTGGGACTTTTTAAAAACTAGAACATCGAATTTTACGGGCATTTCTATCAGACTTTTTCAAATGTGAAGGATCGTTTTCACTAGTTGTCAAATTGGTAATAAGACGAAAAACTTATAATTCAATGAAATAATGGAGGAAATCTTCCACAGCGGATTATTACAACATGGAATGATTTACTACAAGCAGTTATCAAAACATAAACTATATAATTTAAAAGGGAATTGGTATAGTAATAGAAGAGGAAGGACATAGAAGAATATGGGGAAAGCATACGGAAATAAGATTAGAATAGATGGATCCATTTGGCTACAAATGGAGCCATCTTGTTTATAAACTTGTTTCAGTTGCAAGTCATGGAGCCAACACAAAACTTCAGCTCACACTAAAAATAAATATACCCGTTGAAATGCACCATCTGTCACTCATTTGAAATTGAGAATCCTCTAATTGCAAACAGCAGGCCAGCAGCTACGACCATCAATCTGCCATATTTGGAGCTGTACAAAAATTGCAGACTTGAAATCTGCAGTACAATTGCAGTGAGTCAGTTTTAACTTCAGTACATTTCTGAAAACTGAGTCACAAAACTGACTCTCAAAACAAAACTGAGTCACAAAACCAAAACCTCATGTTAGTTCAATGACTCGCTTGAAAAATCAAGCCTTATGTGAAGTAAAAGCAGTCACAGCTTCTGTAGATCCCATCTTTCCCAATTCCCTTTGTTTTCTTGTAGTTCACCAGTCACTAAAAAAACTCCAGATGATACGCCTTTGCTCGCTTGCTATCAATCTCGATTCTTGGCTGTTCTTAATGACACGAACTGGGAGAGCACCTCCAGCCAGATATTTGAATACAAACAACATGCTTAGACAAATAAATCTACTTAAAACCACCTGTCTGCACCTTACCAGTAGTTGTTAACAAAGATGTGTCCAGAGTCAGTGATTTAGAAACAGTTCCCTCTCAAGCTGCACAACTTACAGCTCCTTTAGGCAAGCATGTTACACAGTACAAAGTTAAATAATGCTGGTTTATTTTTGAAAAACAAAAGTATTGTGTTCCTGAAATAAGGAGTTATCTCCCATTGTTTTAGCTGTTTGTGGGGGCGGGGGAGAAAGGAGAGAGGAAGGAGAAAGAGAGAGCAAGATGCAGCCATTTTAATAATTTCACAGCAAGTTCCAAGTGACTGAATGGATTATTACCCTACCAATCACGCCTGTAAGTGACGGGTTGATTTTATGCATGTAATTTAGATTTTGTAGCCATCCTCCACTCACTGCATTTTACTGGAGCATTCACCCGGCTTTTACCCGGAGAAGTTGCTGCTGTTTTGGTTATGAGTTCTGTTTGTTGTAGTTTGTAGATGCTCTTAAATAGACTTTGCTATTTATTGAATATTGCTGAATAATAGACTGCTTGCTGTAAGTCCAATCCACCCCCATCTCAGTGGTGTCAGCAGGTACTCTGAATTGTATTCCCAATGCTGCTGTAGGCCTTCCTGCCCGGTCCAACAAATGGCTTCAGGACTGTGTTGCAAAAGGAAGGCTTCCTGGAACTTGCTAAATAAATGCATATTATTCTCCATTTCCAGGCTGCGCCCTGGAATGAATATCCTGGTCTTTCACAATCCAAGTCATGTAATCCACATCTCATTTCAATACACAGCTGATGGGAGCATTGGGCATTGCCCAGATTTCATTGTCTGTATGATTTTAAACATTTTACAAGTCCCCAAAAACAAATGTTGCATATGATTAATTTAGACAAATCAGTCGCTGACATTGCTCTCACCTCACATATTTTGCTGAAAACTCACTCAACTATAGCTAGGATTTCACAAAACCGGTTTAAAAAAAAACTGTTTGAATTTATGACTCCATATACCAAGATCCAAAGTGGAAGTTATAAAAACTAAAAATGTTTGTTGTATAGTACAATTAGCAACCTATTAAAAAGATGATGCGAATTGAAGCTGGTCGAATACTGTGCCCTTATTTTTCAAACCTATACTTGAGGTCATGTTTACACGGAAACTCAGTGCATAATAATAAATCAAAATACAAAGCTGCAACTCAGATCGAGCGAAGGTGTTCAGTCAATTCCAGAGAATAGCGTCACTTACACTCCAAGTAATAGAGATGACAGGAAGCAGTACAAGATAGAATTTTGCAGTCTGTTGGGCAGTTGCCACTAAAAATCGTCTACATACAACTGCCTCTAAATGTGACCTCTTTAGAACTAAATTTATTTTTGTCACGGTGTTCAGTATGTGTGTGTGAGAGAGATGGGGGGGGGGGTGTGTGTTTGAGAAGAAAGAGTGAAAGAAGGCAAGGAGGGAGAGAGAAAGAACTGGAACAGATCTGCAAAATCATTTTCCTGTTAATCATTAAGTTTCTAGCTTTTGACAACTCAAAATGTACTTTGCATTCTTCCAAAGCTTGTACCGCCCTCACTCCCAGCCCCACCGTCTCCGTACAGAACAGCAGAATGCAATACCCACCTGTCCCTGATACAGACCAGCATCTTGCACAGTGTTATCTGGCTTGTTAAGCTGCTCATAAGTATTTGTCATGTACCTATTCCACAACCTTGTCTCCTTCTCAACTGAGATATCGAACAACTTTCGCATTTCCTTTTCTATCGTGTCTGTTTAAAAAGGATACAAAATGTAATATATTTATTAGAAACATGGGTTATCAAGTGTAACAATTCTAATTGGGTAACTGACCAGCAGAGGCATTACATGAAAGCAAGAGAGAGACCACTGCCCCCTGCGCCCCCCCCCCCCTACCCCCACCACCAAGGCATTTTCTAGTGTGATGACACAGACTTAAAGCAACATTTAAAATGTTCTTTCGTGCCTATTTAAAAGCATATTTTTTTCCAGGTTTTGTTTCTATTTTTAATAGGTAAAAATTGGGAGAAAATCAGGGTGTGGCGGGGGGAAATTGGAGCCCACAAAAACCCAAGTAAATTCAGAAAATCATTTGAAGTCACCTCTATTAATTTGAAACATCACAAACTCATGACACACAAGGGACTATGACAAAATATTGCTTTATGAACATTCCAAGTTGTAAAATGAAAGAATACAGACTCAGAATAACTACAGGGTTAACCCATCGCTTAAATCACTCAATAAAAAACGATGTTTTATTATAATAACATTTCTTATGAGTTTGGTTTTCTCTCTGTTGTAGGGAAACTGTTAGAGATACCATAAAAACGCAAGAGAATTAGAAAAGGGCAGCAGAGAGTGACAATAAACAAGCAAATACAATGACATAGTCACTGCAAAGATGAATTTCTTGACGACGATCTGGGTCCTCTTAAAAGGATATGAATTCTGAAGCCCGCCATACTTTATTCCATTGTAAACTAGAGACAAGATACACGCGCAATGCATTATCATACATATTCCGTGATGTACACAATGTCACCAATGCAGTGCGTGCACAGAGATAAATGCGCAATGTATTAGTGACATTATCTCACACATTGCGTGCTGTACACCAGGTCAGTAATTTAGTGTGCGCACAACTTGGGACATATTTTCAGCAAGGCGAGAGAGAATTCAGATTTTTCCATAGCAAAAATCAGGAGACAAACCTTTTTTTTTTAAACTGAGGCACCAGTCCAAAAAAAAATGGGTATTTACAGTGGAAACTGGTTTAAAAAAACCTTTCACAATCCTTAAGCATACAACTGGTGGGGTCCAAGATGTTGTTGACTCCTCGGGAACACTGCCTGACTTGAGTAGTGGAGGAAGGCGGTGGGGAAAACAAAGACTATAAATAAGGTAGTTGCTTGACTCTGAGGCAAGAGACAGATGAAAATGGTTTGAGAATGTAGAGATAATGATTTAAATGATGGGTCAAAGGTCTTTCCCTGTTCCTACATTTAGTGAAACTAAATTGGCGTATGTAAAGCAAATAAAAGTGTGAATTTTGGGACTAAGCAAGTTATTTAGTAAAGAATGCTTCAAAATAAAAATTTGTAGCTCATACACTAAAACTCCAGTACTTGCAGCCAATGTTGCCTGTAAGCTGCGCTTTGTTCTGCGAGGCCTGTTTCTTTTATTGCACTGACCCTTTACATTTCTGCACACGCACTGTACATTGCAATGGAGCAGGCGATGAGTGGTCTTGCGCAGGACCTTTCCCATTACTGCGCAGCCAGATTGATGAGTCATTCATGCTAAAATATTAGGAAATAAAGGAAATAACCCCTTAACCTGCAATAGCAAACATCTGCTTTTGGAAACCACAAATGCTTTTTAATTAATTGCCTCCCTGCAGGTAAAGGACAAAATCAGTTGCAACATCAGCCATTTCCAAATATGTTCACAGAATCTTACAGCGCAGAAGGAGGCCATTCAGCTCGTCATGGCCGTGCCAGCTCTTTGAAAGAGCTTTCCAATTGAGCCCTATGCTGCACCTTTTCCCCATAACCCTGCAAATGAGTCATTTTCAAGTATATGTCCAATTGCCTTCTGAAATTTCCTGTGGAACCTGCCTCTAACACCCTTTCAGGTAGTGCATTCCAGATCTCAACAACTCCAGACATGAAAACATCTCATTCCCCCTCTACTTCTTTTGCCAATTATTTTAAATCTGTGACATCGGATTTCTGACTCACTTGCCAGAGGAAACAGTTTCTCCCTACTTGCTCGATCAAAATCCCTCATAATTTTGAATACTATTTGATCTCCCCTTAACCTTCTCTGCTCTATGGAGAACAATCCCAGCTTCTCCAATCTCTCCACATTACTGAAGACTTTCACACCTGGTATCATGCTGCAGAACCTCCTCTGTATCCTCTCCAAGGCTTTGACATTTTTCCAAAGGTGCGGTGTCCAGAATTGTGTACAATACTCCAGCTGAGGCCTCACCAGTGATTAGTAACAGTTTGGTATGACTTCCTTGTTTTTGTATTCAATGCCCCCATTTACAAAGCCAGGTATCCCACCATAAGCTTTCTTAACCACCTTATCAACTTGCCCTGCCACCTTTGTGAATATGCACCCCAGGTTCCTTTGCTCTTGCACCCCCTTCAAAATAGTACCATTTAGATTATACTGCCTCTCCATGAATTACTTCGCACTTGTCCGCATTAAATTGCATCCGCCATGTGTCTGACCATTTCACCAGTCTGCCCATTTCCACCTGAAATCTGCTACCATCATGCTCAATATTTACTACGTTGCCAAGATATGTATCATCTGTAAATTTCAAAATTGGACTCTATACTCAAGTCCAGGTCATTTATATATAACAGAAAAGCAATGGTCCAATATTGATCCCTGGGGGACCCCACTGCATACTTCCCTCCAGTCAGGAAAACATTTGTTCACCGCTACTCTTACCTCCGATCCCATAGCCAATTACCTTCCCTTTAACAAATTTGTGCTGGCTGTCCTCATGCTTCTCCAAATGAGAATTCATTTTGTCCTCAACAGTGGTCTCCAGTAGTTATTCCACCACTGATGTTAGACTGATTGGCCTGCAGTCACCAGGTTTATCCTACTCCCCTTTTTGGAACAGGAGTGTAACATTTGCAATCCTCTGGCACCAAGCCCATATCCAAGAATGTCACTGAGCGGCTACAGAACATTCTGAGGGCGGAGGGTAAACAGCCAGAGGTCGTGCCCATATTGTACCAACGACTATGGAGCGTCCTCCTCCGTTTCGGATGCCCCCAAAAGTTTGTCAACATCCTTTGCCTGCTCCACGATGACATCCTTACCAACGGGTCCATTACAGACCCAATCCACGCCTGGACCAGGGTCAAACAGAGTTGCGTCATCGCCCCAACCCTCTTCTCAATCTTCCTCGCTGCCATGCTCCACCTCACAGTCAACAAGCTCCCCACTGGAGTGGAACTAAACTACAGAACCAGTGGGAAACTGTTCAACTTTCGCCGTCTCCAGGCCAGGTCCAAGACCACTCGAACCTCTGTCGTCAAGCTACAGTACACGGACGCCGCCCGCATCTGCACATATACAGAGACTGAACTCTAGGACATAGTCGACGTATTTACTGAGGTGTCCGAAAGCATGGGCCTTACGCTAAACATCCATAAGATAAAGGTCCTCCACTAGCCTGTCCTCACCGCACAGCACTGCCCCCCAGTCATCAAGATCTATGATGCAGCCCTGGACAACATGGACCATTTCCCATGCCTCGGGAGCCTTTTATCAACAAGAGCAGGCATTGACGACGAGATCCAACACCACCTCCAGTGTGTCAGTGCAGCCTTCGGAAAACAGTGTTTGAAGACCAGGTCCTCAAAACTGCCACCAAGCTCATGGTCTGCAGGGCTGTAGTAATACCCGACCTCCTGTACGGCTTAGAGACATGGACCATGTACAGTAAACACCTCAAGTCGCTGAATAGAAACATAGAAAATAGGTGGAGTAGGCCATTCAGCCCTTCTAGCCTGCATCGCCATTCAATGAGTTCATTGCTGAACATGCAACTTCAGTACCCTATTCCTGCTTTCTCGCCATTCCCTTGATCCCCCAAGTAGTAAGGACTTCATCAAACTCCCTTTTGAATATATTTAGTGAAGTGGCCTCAACTACTTTCTGTGGTAGAGAATTCCGCAGGTTCACCACTCTCTGGCTGAAGAAGTTTCTCCTCATCTCAGTCCTAAATGGCTTACCCCTTATCCTTAGACTGTGACCCCTGGTTCTGGACTTCCCCAACATTGGGAACATTCTTCCTGCATCTAACCTGTCTAAACCCGTCAGAATTTTAAACGTTTCTATGAGGTCCCCTCTCATTCTTCTGAACTCCAGTGAATACAAGCCCAGTTGATCCAGTCTTTCTTGATAGGTCAGTCCATCCATCCCGGGAATCAGTCTGGTGAATCTTCGCTGCACTCCCTCAATAGCAAGAATGTCCTTCCTCAAGTTAGGAGACCAAAACTGTACACAATACTCCAGGCGTGGCCTCACCAAGGCCCTGTACAACTGTAGTAACACCTCCCTGCCCCTGTACTCAAATCCCCTCGCTATGAAGGCCAACATGCCATTTGCTTTCCTAACTGCCTGCTGTACCTGCATGCCAACCTTCAATGACTGATGTACCATGACACCCAGGTCTCGTTGCACCTCCCCTTTTCCTAATCTGTCACCATTCAGATAATAGTCTTTCTCTCTGTTTTTACCACCAAAGTGGATAACCTCACATTTATTCACATTATACTTCAACTGCCATGCATTTACCCACTCACCTAACCTACCCAAGTCACTCTGCAGCCTCATAGCATCCTCCTCGCAGCTCACACTGCCACCCAACTTAGTGTCATCCGCAAATTTGGAGATACTGCATTTAATCCCCTCATCAAATCATTAATGTACAATGTAAACAGCTGGGGCCCCAGCACAGTACCCCACTAGTCACTGCCTGCCATTCTGAAAAGTACCCATTTACTCCTACTCTTTGCTTCCTGTCTGACGACCATTTCTCAATCCACGTCAGCACACTATCCCCAATCCCATGTGCTTTAACTTTGCACATTAATCTCTTGTGTGGGACCTTGTCGAAAGCCTTCTGAAAGTCCAAATATACCACATCAACTGGTTCTCCCTTGTCCACTTTACTGGAAACATCATCAAAAAATTCCAGAAGATTTGTCAAGCATGATTTCCCTTTCACAAATCCATGCTGACTTGGACCTATCATGTCACCATTTTCCAAATGAACTGCTATGACATCCTTAATAATTGATTCCATCATTTTACCCACTACTGAGGTCAGGCTGACCGGTCTATAATTCCCTGTTTTCTCTCTCCCTCCTTTTTTAAAAAGTGGGGTTACATTGGCTACCCCCCACTCCATAGGAACTGATCCAGAGTCAATGGAATGTTGGAAAATGACTGTCAATGCATCCGCTATTTCCAAGGCCACCTCCTTAAGTACTCTGGGATGCAGTCCATCAGGCCCTGGGGATTTATCGGCCTTCAATCTCATCAATTTCCCAAACACAATTTCCCGACTAATAAAGATTTCCCTCAGTTCCTCCTCCTTACTAGACCCTCTGACCCCTTTTATATCCGGAAGGTTGTTGGTGTCCTCCTTAGTGAATACCGAACCAAAGTACTTGTTCAATTGGTCTGCCATTTCTTTGTTCCCCGTTATGACTTCCCCTGATTCTGACTGCAGGGGACCTACGTTTGTCTTTACTAACCTTTTTCTCTTTACATACCTATAGAAACTTTTGCAATCCACCTTAATGTTGCCTGCAAGCTTCTTCTCGTACTCCATTTTCCCTGCCCTAATCAAACCCTTTGTCCTCCTCTGCTGAGTTCTAAATTTCTCCCAGTCCCCGGGTTCGCTGCTATTTCTGGCAAATTTGTATGCCACTTCCTTGGCTTTAATACTATCCCTGATTTCCCTTGATAGCCACGGTTGAGCCACCTTCCCTTTGTTATTTTTACGCCAGACAGGAATGTACAATTGTTGTAGTTCATCTATGCGGTCTCTAAATGTCTGCTATTGCCCATCCACAGTCAACCCCTTAAGTATCATTCGCCAATCTATCCTAGCTAATTCACGCCTCATACCTTCAAAGTTACCCTTCTTTAAGTTCTGGACCATGGTTTCTGAATTAACTGTTTATTCTCCATCCTAATGCAGAATTCCACCATATTATGGTTACTCTTCCCCAATGGGGCCTCGCACAATGAGATTGCTAATTAATCCTCTCTCATTACACAATACCCAGTCTAAGATGGCCTCCCCCCTAGTTGGTTCCTCGACATATTGGTCTAGAAAACCATCCCTTATGCACTCCAGGAAATCCTCCTCCACCGTATTGCTTCCAGTTTGGCTCGCCCAATCTATGTGCATATTAAAGTCACCCATTATAACTGCTGCACCTTTATTGCATGCACCCCTAATTTCCTGTTTGATAGCCTCCCCAACATCACTACTACTGTTTGGAGGTCTGTACACAACTCCCACTAATGTTTTTTGCCCTTTGGTGTTCTGCAGCTCTACCCATATAGATTCCACATCATCCAAGCTAATGTCCTTCTTAACTATTGCATTAATCTCCTCTTTAACCAGCAATGCTACCCCACCTCCTTGTCTTTTTATTCTATCCTTCCTGAATGTTGAATACCACCAACGATGTCTCCGCAAGATCCTACAAATCCCCTGGGAGGACAGATGCACCAACATTAGCATCCTCGTCCGGGCCAACATCCCCAGCATTGAAGCACTGACCACACTTGATCAGCTCCACTGGGCAGGCCACATTGTTCTCATGCCTGACACAAGGCTCCCAAAGCAAGCGCTCTACTCGGAACTCCTTCATAGCAAATGAGCCAAAGGCGAGCAGAGGAAACATTACAAGGACACCCGTAAAGCCTCCCTGATAAAGTGCAACATCCCCACTGACACCTGGGAGTCCCTGGCCAAAAACCGCCCCGAGTGGAGGAAGTGCATCCGGGAGGGAGCTGGGCACCTCAAGTCTCATCACCGAGAACACGCATAAAACAAGCGCAGGCAGTGGAAAGAGCGTGTAGCAAACCAGTCCTACCCAACCCTTATCCCACCTGTGACAGAGTCTGTGGTTCTCGTATTGAACTGTTCAGCCACCTAAGAACATTTTAAGAGTGGAAGCAAGTCTTCCTTGATTCCGAGAGACTGCCTACGATGATGAGAAAGAGGGATGAGGTCCTGTAGGCAGATTTCAGGGAGCTAGGAAGATTAAAAAGAAGGAACTCAAGAGGTAGTAATCTCCAGATTACACCCGTGCCACTCGCAAGTCAGTCAGGAGGATAGAGCAGATGTATAAATGACTGTAGAGATGATGCAGGAGGGAGGGCTTCGGATTCCTTGGGCACTGGGACCGGTGGGTCCTGTACAGGGCGGACAGGTCGCACCTCAACAGGGCCGGAACCAATATCCTCGCAGGGAGGATTGCTAGTGCTGTTGGGAAGGGGAGAAACTAATTTGGCATGGGGATGGACACCAGGGTGTAGCATTAGAAAGGGGAAATAAAGTGCTCCAAGGATTGGGAGGGGCAGAGAGCACTAATGTAAGAAATAGTAAGGTATTAGGTAGGGTCCAACTAAGGGAGAACACAGGATGGTCTAAGATAGGTTTACAGTGTATGTATATGAACGCACGAAGCATAGTAAACAAGGTAAGTGAGATGCAGGCACAAATAACCACATGAGAATATGACGTGGCAATAACTGAGACCTGGCTCAAAAATGGGCAGGATTGGGTATAAAATATTCCTGGTAATAAGGTGTTCAGAAAAGATAGGAGGTGGTGTGGCAGTATTGGTTAAGGAGAATGTTAGTGCTGGAGAGGGAGGATGTCCCGGAGGGGTCAAGGTCAGAATCTATATGGCTAGAGATAAGAAATAATAGAGGTGCCATTACACTACTAGGTATAGAAACATAGAAAATAGGTGCAGGAGTCGGCCATTCGGCCCTTCGAGCCTGCACCACCATTCAAGATCATGGTTGATCATTCCCTCAGTACCCCTTTCCTGCTTTCTCTCCATACCCCTTGATCCCTTTAGCCGCAAGGGCCATATCTAACTTCCTCTTGAATATATCCAGAACAACTCTGCGGTAGAGAATTCCACAGGTCAACAACTCTGAGTGAAGAAGTTTCTCCTCATCTCAGTCCTAAATGGCCTACCCCTCATCCTAAGACTGTGTCCCCTGGTTCTGGACTTAACCATCATTGGGAACATTCTTCCCGCATCTAACCTGTCCAGTCCCGTCAGAATCTTATACAATTCTATGAGATCCTCTCTCATCCTTCTAAACTCCAGTGTATAAAGGCTCAGTTGATCTAGTCTCTCCTCATATGTTAGTCCCGCCATCCCTGGAATCAGTCTAGTGAACCTTCGCTGCACTCCCTCAAAGCAAGAACGTCCTTCCTCAGATTAGGAGACCAAAACTGAACACAATATTCCAAGTGAGGCCTCACCAAGGCCCTGTACAACTGCAGTAAGACCTCCCTGAACCTATACTCAAATCCCCTAGCTATGAAGGCCAACATACCATTTGCCTTCTTCATTGCCTGCTGTACCTGCATACCAACTTTCAATGATTGATGAACCATGACACTTAAGTCTCATTGCACCTCCCCCTTTCCTAATCTGCCACCATTCAGATAATATTCTGCCTTCGTGTTTTTGCCCCCAAAGTGGATAACCTCACATTTATCCACATTATACTGCATCTGCCATGCATTTGCCCACTCACCTAACCTGTCCAAGTCACCCTGCAGCCTTTTAGCATCCTCCTCACAGCTCACACCGCCACCCAGCTTAGTGTCGTCTGCAAACTTGGAGATATTACACTCAATCCCTTCATCTAAATCATTAATGTATATTATAAAGAGCTGGGGTTCCAGCACTGAGCCCTGCGGTACTCCACTAGTCACTGCCTGCCATTCGGAAAAGGACCCGTTTATCCCGACTCTCTGCTTCCTGTCTGCCAAACAGTTCTCTATCCGCGTCAGTACATTACCCCCAATACCATGTGCTTTGATCTTGCACACCAATCTCTTGTGTAGGACTTTGTCAAATGCCTTTTGAAAGTCCAAATACACCACATCCACTGGTTCTCCCTTGTCCACTCTACCAGTTACATCCTCAAAAAATTCTAGAAGAATTGTCAAACATGATTTCCCTTTCATAAATCCATGCTGACTTGGACCGATCCTGTCACTACTTTCCAAATGCGATGCTATTTCATCTTTAATAAATGTATCCAACATTTTCCCCTCTACTGATGTCAGGCTAACCAGTCTATAAATACCCGTTTTCTCTCCCCCTCCTTTTTTAAACAGTGGTGTTACATTAGCTACGCTCCAGTCCATTGGAACTGATCCAGTCAACAGACTGTTGGAAAATGATCACCAATGCATCCACTATTTCTATGGCCACTTCCTTAAGTACTCTGGGATGCAGATTATCAGGCCCCGGGGATTTATCGGCCTTCAATCCCATCAATTTCCCTAACACAATTTCCCGCTTTATAAGGATATCCTTCAGTTCCTCCTCCTCACTAGACTCACGATCCCCTAGTATTTCCGGAAGGTTATTTATGTCTTCCTTCGTGAAAACAGAACCAAAGTATTTGTTTCATTGGTCCGCCATTTCTTTGTTCCCCATTATAAATTCACCTGAATCTGACTGCAAGGGACCTACGTTTGTTTTCACTAATCTTTTTCTCTTCACATATCTATAGAAGCTTTTGCAGTCAGTTTTTATGTTCCCAGCAAGTTTCCTCTCATACTCTATTTCCCCCCTCCTAATTAAACCCGTTGTCCTCCTCTGCTCCATTACAAAATTCTCCCAGTCCTCAGGTTTGCTGCTTTTTCTTGTCAATTTATATGCCCCTTCCTTGAATTTAACACTATCCTTAATTTCCCTTGTTAGCCACGGTTGAGCCACCTCCCCAGTTTTGTTTTTACTCCAGACAGGGATGTACATTTGTTGACGTTCATCTATGTGATATAGAGCTGGGTAATCCTTGCCACTGGACCACGACCTGGTGGCTGGTGTGCAACAGCCACCAGGTTAAAACAAATCCACGCACAGGCATCTTCCACCCTTGAGGATGTAGTTCGGGTCCTTCATTGAAACACCTGTGAACTCATCCTTTTTTGGCATGGAAGTAAGTCATCCTCGTTTCGAGGAACTGGTTATGATGATGTATATGCCATAGATCACAAAATATGGTGGAGCAAATTTGCAGAGAAATTAGAGAGAGATGCAAGATCTATTGAATAATAATAATGGGGGACTTCAACTCTCCTAATATAGACTGGGACCGTAATAATGTAAAGGGCAAGTGTAAGGGAAGAATTTCTGAAGTGTGTACAGGAGAACTTGATCAGTATGTTTCCGGCCCGAAGAGGGAGGAGGCATTGCTGGTTCTGGGGAATGAGGTAGGTCAAGTGGAGTAAGTGTCAGTAGGTGAACATTTAGGGAACAGTGATCATAATATCATAAGGATTAGATTAGCTATGGAAAAGAACAGGAGCAATCTGGAGTAAAAATGTTCAGTGGGATGAGAAGGGATCTAGCACCTCGAGTCTCGTCGCGAGAGCATGCAGAAAACAAGCGTAAGCAGCGTGCGACAAACCAGAACCCACCCACCCTTTCCTTCAACAAGTGTCTGTCCCACCTCTGACAGAAACTGTAATTCCCGTATTGGACTGTTCAGTCACCTAAGAACTCACTTTTAGAGTGGAGCCAAGTCTTCCTCGATTTCGAGGGACTGCCTATGATGATGATGATCAGACTGGTAAACTGGAATCAAGATTGGCAGGCAAAACTGTCGTGGAACAATGGGCTGCCTTTAAAGAGAAAATAGTTTGGATACAGTCGAGGTACATTCCCATGAGGGGGAAGGTAGGGCAACTAAAGTCAGAGCTCCCTGGATGACAAAACAGATAGAGAATATGAAGAAGCAGAAAAAGAGCACGTTTGACAGATGTCAGGCTGCAAATACATTTGAGAATCAGGCTAAATATAGAAAGGTCAGAGGGGAAGTGAAAAATAAACCAAGAGGGGCAAAGAGAGGGTATGAGAATAGATTGGCAACCAACATAAAAGGTAATCCAAAAGTCTTCTATAGGAATATAAATAGTAAAAGGGTAATAAGAAGAGGGGTGGAGCCGATTAGGGACCAAAAAGGAGACCTCTGCATGGAGGCAGAGGTATTAAATGAGTACTTTGC
Organism: Pristiophorus japonicus; assembly: GCF_044704955.1. Taxonomy (NCBI): domain Eukaryota; kingdom Metazoa; phylum Chordata; class Chondrichthyes; family Pristiophoridae; genus Pristiophorus; species Pristiophorus japonicus. The sequence goes on from NC_091988.1 coordinate 61,984,924, forward strand.
AGCAGTCTTCACCAAGGAAGAGGATGCTGCAATAGACACAGTGAAGGAGAAAGTAGTAGAGACACTTGATAGGATAAAAATTGATAGAGATATTAGAAAGGCTGACTGTACTTAAAGTAGATAAATCACCAGGAGTGAATGGGATGAATCATAGGATGCTGAGGGAATTGAAGGCGAAAATCATGGAAGTACTGGGCAAAATATTCCAATCCTCCATAAATACGGGAGTGGTGCCAGAGGACTGGAGAAATGCAAATGTTACACCATTATTCAAAAAAAGGTGTAAAGATAAACCCAGCAACGACAGGCCAGTCAGCTTAACCTCAGTAGTGGGAAAGCTTTTAGAAAAAATAATCAGGAACACAATTAACAGTCACTTGGATAAGGGTGGATTAATTAAGGAAAGCCAGCACAGATTTGTTGAAGGCAAATCGCTGTTAACCAACTTGATCGAGTTTTTTTGATGAGGTAACAGAGGGTTGATGAGGGTAAAGCAGTTGATGTAGCGTGCATGGATTTCCAAAAGGCATTCGACAAAGTGCCACATAATAGGCTTGCCAGCAAAATTGAAGCCCATAGAATAAAAAGGGACAGTGGCAGCCTGGATACGAAATTGGCTAAGTGACAGGAAACAGTAGTGGTGAACGGTTGTTTTTCAGACTAGAGGAAGGTATACAGTAGTGTTCCCCAGGGGTTGGTTCGAGGACAATTGCTTTTCTTGATATATGTTAATGACTTGGATGTGGGTGTACAGGGCACAATTTCAAAATTTGCAGATGACACAAATGAACAATGAGGCGTGGGGTAGACTTCAGGAAGACAGACAGGCTGGTGAAATGGGTAGACACGTGGCAGATGAAATTTAATGCAGAAAAGTGTGAAGTGATGCATTTTGGTAGAAAAAAATGAGAGGACATGCAAGTTAAATGGTACAATCCTAAAGGGGGCTGCACGAACAGAGAGACCTGGGGGTATGTGTGCATAAATCGTTGAAGAGGGCAGGGCAGGATGAGCAAGCAGTTAAAAAGGCTTACAGGATCCTGGGCTTCATAAATAGAGGTAGAGAGTTCAAAAGTGTGGAAATTATGATGAATCTGTTTAAAACACGAATCGGCCCCAACTGGAATACTGTGTCCAATTCTGGGTACCACACTTTAGCAAGGATGTGAAGGCCTTAGAGAAGGTGCAGAAAAAAATTTACTAGAATGATTCCATGAATGAGGGACCTCAGTTACATTGATAGACTGGAGAAACTGGGGTTGTTTTCCTTGGAGCAGAGAAGGTTGAGAGGAGATTTGATGGAGGTGTTCGAAATCATGAGGGATCTGGACAGAGTAGATCGAGAGAAACTGCTCCCACTGGCAGAAGGGTCGAGAACCAGAGGACACAGATTTAAGGTGATTGGCAAAAGAACCAAAAGCGACGCAAGAAAAAACTTTTTCTTACACAGCAAGTGGTTAAGATCTGGAATGCACTGCCTGAAAAGGTGGTGGAGGCAGACTCAATTTTATCTTTGAAAGGAGAGTTGGATAAGTATGTGAAGGAAAAAAAACCTGCAGGGCTACAGGGAAAGGGCAGGGGAGTGGAACTAGCCGAGAGTCAGCACAAGCTTGACAGGATGAAAGAAGGTTTATAGCACGGAAAAAGGCCTATGATTCTAAGGAGGATTGAAAGATTGTGGTCAGAGCTTCTGCTATCTCAACCTGTGCTTCCCTCAGCAACCGAGGATGCATCCCATCCGGACCAACTTTAAGTGATAGTAACCTACTTAGCACCTCCTTTCTATTTTTATGCAACCAATTATCGCTACTCCCTTCTCTTCTACTGCGACATTAACTTCATTCTCCTTTGTGAAGACAGATGCAAAGTACTCATTCAGTGCCTCAGTCATGCCATCTGGCAACACAAGGTTTACTTATTTTCCCTAATTGGTTCCACTATTCCTATAACTCACTCCTGGCCGTCCTCCTACATTCTACACTTCGTAAACTTAGGTCATCCAAACTCAGCAGCCCGTGTACTAACTTGCACCAAGGTCACGATCACCCATCACCCCTGTGCTTTCTGACCTAAATTGGATCCCGGTTAAAAAAACGCCTCGATTTCAAAATTCTCATCCTTGTTTACAAATCACTCCGTGGCCTTGCCCCTCCCTATCTCTGCAATCTTTTTCAGCCTCACAATCCCACAAGATGTCTGCGCTCCTCAAATTTTGGCCTCTTGAATTTCCCTCATTATAACTTCTCAACAATCAGTGGCCGTGCCTTCAGCTGTTTGGGCCCTAAGCTCTGGAACTCCCTCTCTAAACCTCTCCGCCTCTCTTTTCCTTTAAGACGCTCCTTAAAACCTGCCTCCATCTGCTTTAATTTCTTCTTTTGTGGCTCGGTTTCAAATTTATCGGTTTTGTCTTGCAACACTGTTGTGAAGTGCCTTGGGACGTTTTACTACATTGAAGATGCTACATAAATAAGTGATTATTATTTTACTTTTTGTGCGTTTGCAATAGATTTTTGGGTTCCCTTTTATGTTACCTGCCAATCTTCTCACATTCTCTCTTTTCCCTTCTTGTATCCTTTTTCAAAATCCCCTTGGTTTTCAATTGTGTTCTGTACTTGACATAAACCTTAATCTCTATATCCTTTGCCATCCAGGAAGCTCTAGCTTTGGATGCTCCATCTTTCCTCCTTATGGGAATATGCTTGATTTGTACCCGAACTATCTCTAACCTTGAAGGCTTGCCATTGCTCATTTACTATTGTTTTGGCCAATTTTTGTTTCCAGTCCACATGCGCGAGGTCCCTTCTCAAATCACTGAAATTGGTTCTCTTCCAGTTGGTTATTTTCACCGTTGATTTTTCGTTGTCCATTTCCGTAACTACTTTAAGGCTAATTATATTATGATCACTATTACTCAGATGTGCTCCCACTGAAGCACACTCCACTTGACCCATTTCATTTCCTAGAACTAGATCCAGCACAGCTTCCTTCCTCGTTGGACTTAGAAACATGCTGATTGAGTTCTTCTGTGCACATTTTAGGAATTCTTCACCCTCGCCTTTACACTTTTTTCCCCAACTATTATTTTTATATGTCTCTGAAATCTGCTTATATTTTTGCTCCTCTATCTCCTTCTCACTCTCTGGTGGTCTATAGTAAACAACCAGCAATGTAACAGTTCCTTTTCTGTCCCTTGAATCTAATCAAATCGGTTCAGTCTTATAGCATCGTTCTGTAGAATTGTAATATTATTCTTTTTCAATACTGCCAACCCCCACTTTTTTCCTTCCCTATCCCTCCTGAATACAGTGTAGCCAGGAATGTTTTGTTGTCATTCCTTCCCATGTTTAAGCCAGATCTCCGTTTTAGTCACTATATCATAACCCCATATGGCAACTTCTGCCTGCAGCTCAACCTTATTTGCAACACTCTTTGTATTAACACACATGCATTCCAACACCATGCAAGTCTCCTACTCTTTATTCTGTTGCTGTTTGTCCCTCCTAGTTTTCTATGCACTTTGTCTCTCCTCTCTGCAGCTACATCCTGGGTCCCCTCCCCTTGCCAAATTAGTTTAAACCCTCCCCCACAGCACTAGTTAACCTCCTGACAAGGATATTGGTCCCGGTCCTGTTCGGGTGCAACCTGTCTGACTTGTACAGGTTCCTCCTGACCCAGAATTGGCCCGAATGTCCCAGGAATCGGAAGCCCTCCCTCCTGCACCACTTCTCCAGCCATGCATTATCTTCCAGTTTCTGTACTAAATAGCAGGTAGCACTGGGAGTAATCCAGAGATTACCACCTTTGAGGTTCTGTCCTTTAATCTTTTTCCTAGCTCCTGAAACTTTGCCTCGAGCAGGTCAACCCTTTTCCAACCAGTCACTGATTTCAACATGGACCACGATTTCTGGCTGTTCCCTTCCACTCGTTCAGAGATATTCTTTCCCTTTTTCTACCACTTTTTCTACCTCCAAGAGTAACTCCTTTTTGTCCATCTCTTCCCCAAACCTTAGATTACATTATAAATGTATTATGTGACTTAAAGTCATCCAAGCTCTGTTGACAGCTACCCATATTCTATTATTACAACTGTTGTAGGATAAATCAGGTGCAAGTAACCACACAGAAGGAATTTGAAAGAATGTATGTTTAACCCTTGATGCAAGTCTGAAACAATTGCAAAGTTCAAATAAATTCCTAGAGTTACAGGTATGCAAGAAGCTAATTTTTTTTTACTGACAGCAAATTCCAAGATATTAGATTTTAAAAACTGTTTGCTCCACATTTCAGTTTTTATAAAGTATGACCACCAAGATGCCATATGCTTCACTGATCATAAGGTTTGGGGCTGTTTGGCATCACAATTAGCCCTCCTTATTTAGAACCAACCAGAAGTGGATAGACTGGAGAAGGTTCTCAGAGCAGAGAAGGTTGAGAGCAGATTTGATAGAGGTGTTCAACATTATGAGGGGTTTAGACAGAGTAGATAGAGAGAAACTGTTCCCATTGGCAGAAGGGACAAGAACCAGTGGACAGAGATTTAAGGCGATTGGCAAAATAACCAAAGGCTACATAAGAAAAATATTCTTTTACACAGCATGTGGTTAGGATCTGGAAGGCACTGCCTGAAAGGGTCATGGAGGCAGACTCAATCAGTGCTTTCAAAAGGGAGTTGGGATAAGTACCCGAGAGAAAAATATTTGCAGGGCTACGGGGAAAGGGCAGGGGAGTGGGACTAGCTGAGAGTCGGCATGGACTCAACAGGCCAAATGGTCTTCGTCCATGCTGTAAACACTTTGATTCCAATAAGGATTGAAGTCAGAGCTTCTGCTATCTCAACCCGTGCTTCCCTCAGCAATCTAGGATGCATCCCATCTGGACCAGGTGACTTGTTAGCATCTGGAATGCACTGCCTGTAAGGATGTTGGAGGCAGACTCAATCACTGCTTTCAAAAGGGAGTTGGATAAGTACCAGAAAATATTTTTTGCAGGGCTACGGGGAAGGGGAGTGGGACTAGCTGAGGTGCTCTTGCAGAGAGCCGGCACGGGCTTGACGGGCCAAATGACCTTCTCGCTGCTGTAACCATTCTATGATTCTATATGATTGAAGTTCCATCTTCTGTTTCCAGTCCCGAGAATGAACTGGTTACAACTTTATTTCAATGGCATTTTTAACTGGCAATGAGTAGGTTCAGATTGAAATTACTCATGTTCAAGACCAAAAGTACGTCAAGTTAGAGGGTTAGATTTGCCACCCATTAATTGTATGAATCTGGTAAATCTAATAGAGCATGTTGAATTGCATGCAGAACTGTAGATGGCAGTGCATGCCTGATCTGTTCCATGTGGGAATCTGAATGATTGTAAATACACAGCTCAAAATGAGATATTTTACATTACTCCCCTCCCATCCGCAGACTGCAAGTGTGCCATCACCTGTAAAAACCTACAGCCGCTCTGGACAGCTGGTATCTTCATGGACCAGGGACTACAATGGAAACAAATCCAAGGGGTTTACTTAGCAGGGAGCAAGAACTACGTTACCTGAACATCTGAAAAATGAGTATTTCTGGAGCTCAAAATCTAAATGATTCCTTTCTTGGGTGCAATGTAATGTCACAAATGTGCAGTGTGAACTCTTGCATACTCTCGAAGCTTTTAAGACACCCAGTTCGCCACGAGTCTGCAGCCACGAAAATGACTGCAGAAAATGTTCCCCACCACAAAATGCGAGTGGCTCAGAAACAGGAGAGCTGGCAAGAGGAGATGCAAGAATTGGGAGCCAAAGACACACAAGAAATGTGAATCGGCTTTTATAGCAAGTCTCGTTCAGCTAGACTTCGATATTATCCAAGAAGTTTACTGTAAAGTTGACAGTGCATTGTGCTTTTTTCATCACTTCTGCTTCTACTATCTCTCCTTGATTTTGCCAAATCTGCCGCCTCTCCTGTTCCCACACCTGTTTCCCTTCTGCTGGTTGGGAAGAGTGGTGGTTTCTGGGGTGGTGGTTTCTGGGGTGGCAGAGGTGGACTGACTGCTCCAGGTCTCCGTTTCCTGTACTGTTGCAGTCGCTGCTTTAGTGCCTGTTCTTGTTGCTGGTTCTCGGTCTCGCCTCTCCTAATTAGCTACTCTAAGTCAGAGTTATAATGTGTGCCTCTGAACATTTGCCTTTTAAAAAAATCTGAAAGACGTAATTAAAGAACATAAAAAAAGGAGCAGGAGCCTGCGCCGCCATTTAATAAGATCATGGCTGATTTGAGATCTTGGGCTCAGCTCCACTTCCCTGCCTGCTCCTCATAACGCTAGACTACCTTATAATTCAAAATTCTGTCTATCTCTACCTTAAACATATTCAATGACCCAGCCTTCACCGCTCTCAGACATCTCAGTTCTAAATGGGCGATCCCTTATTCTGAAACTATGTCCCGTAGTTCTAGATTCCCCCACAAGTGGAAACATCCTCTCTGCATCTACCTTGTCGAGCCCATTCAGTATCTTGTATGTTTCAATAAGATCACCTCTCATTCTTCTGAACGCCAATGAATAGAGGCCCAACCTGCTCAACCTTTCTTTTTAAGTCATCCCCTTCATCTCAGGAATCAACCTAGTGAACCTTCTCTGAACTGCCTCCTATGCAAGTATATCCCTTCTTAAATAAAGAGACCAAAACTGTACACAGTACTCCAGGTGTGGTCTCACCAATACCCTGTACAGTTGTAGCAGGACTTCCCTGCTTTTATACCCCCATCTCCCTTGCAAATCTAGCGACCCCTGGATGACTAGGAACATACAGGGTAAGATAAAGAAAAAAAGGGAGGCTGATGACAGATACCGAGGGCTAAATACTGCAGGATCTCGAGAGTATAAAAAGTGCACGGGTGAAATTAAAAAGGATATTAGAAAAGCAAAGAGAGAGCATGAAAAATTCTTGGCAAGTACAATCAAGGAAAACCCAAATATATGTTTTATAAATATATTAAGAGCAAGGGGATAACTAAACAAAGGGTAGGGCCTATTAGAGACCATGAGGTAGTGTGTGTGTGGAGGCGGAAGATGTGGGTATGGTTCTTAAAAATACTTTGCGTCTGTTTTCACAAAGGAGAGAGGCGATGCAGACATTGCTATCGGGGAGGAGGTGTGTGAATATTAGATGAAATAAACAGTGATAGAGGAGGTATTCAGGAGTTTAGCAGCTTTGAAAGTGGCCAAATCCCCAGGCCCGGATGAAATGTATCCCAGGCTGTTAAGCGAAGCAAGAGGAAATAGCAGAGGCTTTGACGATCATTTTCCAATCCTCTCTGGCTTCAGGTGTGGTGCCAGAGGACTGGAGGACTGCTAATGTTGTACCTTTGGTTAAAAAGGGAGAAAGGGATAGACCAAGTAATTACAGGCCAGGAAAATTATTGGAAAAAATTCTGATGGACAAGATAAATCATTACTTAGAAAGACACAGATTAATCAAGGATAGTCAGCACGGATTTGTTAAGGGACGGTCATGTCTGACTAACTCGACTGAATTTTTTGAGGAGGTAACAAGAAGGGTTGATGAGGGTAGTGCGTTTGATATAGACTTGGCCACTTTCAAAACCACTAAACCCCTTAATACCTCCTCTATCACTGTTTGATATATGGATTTCAGCAAGGCTTTTGATAAGGTCCCACATGGCAGACTGGTCACGAAAGTAAAAACCCATGGGATCCAGGGCAAAGTGGCAAGTTGGATCCAAACTTGGCTCAGAGGTAGGAAGCAAAGGGTAATGGTTGATGGGTACTTTTGTGATTGGAAGGCTGTTTCCAGTGGGATTCCGCAGGGCTCAATATTAGGTCCCTTACTTTTTGTGCTAAACATCAATGATCTAGACTTGAATATAGGGGGTATGATTAAGAAGTTTGCAGATGATATTAAAATGAAGAAGAAAGCTGTAGACTGCAAGAAGATATCAACCAACTGGTCAGGTGGGCAGAACAGTGGCAAATGGAATTTAATCCAGAGGAGTGTAAGGTAATGCATTTTGGGAGGGCTAACAAGGCAATAGACATTAAGTGGTAGGACACTGAGAAGTGTAGAGGAACAAAGGGACCTGGGAGTGCATGTCCGCAGATCTCTGAAGGTAGCAGGCCAGGTAGATAAGGTGGTTAAGAATGCATACGGAATACTTGCCTTTATTAGCCGAGGCATAGAATACAGGAGATGGGGCGGGGGGGGGGGGGGGGGGATTATGCTTGAACTGTATAAAACAATAGTTAGGCCACAGCTAGAGTACTGCATGCAGTTCTGGTCACCGCATTACAGGAAGGATGTGATTGCACTGGAGTGTGTACAGAGCAGATTTACGAGGACGTTGCAAGAAGTAGAGAATCTTAGCTATGAGGATAGATTGGATAGGCTGGGTTTGTTTTCCTTGGAACAGAGAAGGCTGAGGGGTGACCTCATTGAGGTGTATAGAATTATGAGGGGCCTAGATATAGTGGTTAGAAAGGACCTATTTCCCTCAGCAGAGGGTTCAACAACTCAGGGCATAAATTTAAAGTAATTGGTAGAAGGTTTAGAGGGGAAATTTCTTCACCCAGAGGGTCGTGGGGTCTGGAACTCACTGCCTGAAAGAGTGGTAGAGGCAGAAACCCTCACCACATTTTAAAAGTACTTGGATGCGCCCTCGAAGTGCTGTAACCTGCAGGGTTACAGACGTAGAGCTGGAAAGTGGTATTGGGCTGGATAGCCTCTTGTTGGCCGGCAGACAGGATGGGATGAAATAGCCTCCTTCTGGGGCCAAGTTTCGGCCTGAGTTGCTCCTGTTTTTTTGGAGCAACTGGTTTAGAATGGAGTATCTTAGAAATTGCAATTCTCGGCATTTAGTTTGCTCCAGTTCTAGTCAGTTAGAACAGTTTCAGTTTGGAACAGATTTTTTTCCAAAAGGGGGCGTGTCTGGCCACTTACGCCCGTATTGAAAGTTTAGGCAGTGAAAACTTACTCCAAACTAACTTAGAATGGAGCAAGTGTGTACGCTCAGAAAAACCTTGCCTACACTTAGAAAATCAGGCGTAGGTTACAAATCAGGCGTTGGGATTGGGGGGGGGGGGGGGTTTAAAGGGAATTTTACAAACCTTAAACACTGCAGTTTTACAAATAAAGAGCCATCATCAATAATAAATACATCAATAAATCAACCAATAAATCAAAAAGAAATAAAAAATAAAATCATTTAAAAAAATCAATAATTAAAAATTTTTCTACTCACTGACTGCAGCAACGGGAGCCCTGCATCAGCGTGCTGGGACGGGAACCCCCAATGTGTGTGTCGCTCTGTTACTGTCAGTGTCTCTCTCTCTGTCCGTCAGTGTCGAAGTGTTTCTGACAGCGAGGGGGGGGGGGGGGGGGGATAGAGAGGGGGGGGGGGATAGAGAGGGGGGGGGGGATAGAGAGGGGGGGGGGGATAGAGAGGGGGGGGGGGATAGAGAGGGGGGGGGGGATAGAGAGGGGGGGGGGATAGAGAGGGGGGGGGGGGATAGAGAGGGGGGGGGATAGAGAGGGGGGGGGATAGAGAGGGGGGGGGATAGAGAGGGGGGGGGATAGAGAGGGGGGGGAGATAGAGAGGGGGGGGGATAGAGAGGGGGGGGGATAGAGAGGGGGGGGGATAGAGAGGGGGGGGATAGAGAGGGGGGGGATAGAGAGGGGGGGGGGATAGAGAGGGGGGGGGGATAGAGAGGGGGGGGGGATAGAGAGGGGGGGGGGATAGAGAGGGGGGGGGGATAGAGAGGGGGGGGGGATAGAGAGGGGGGGGGGATAGAGAGGGGGGGGGGATAGAGAGGGGGGGGGGATAGAGAGGGGGGGGGATAGAGAGGGGGGGGGATAGAGAGGGGGGGGGATAGAGAGGGGGGGGGATAGAGAGGGGGGGGGATAGAGAGGGGGGGGGGATAGAGAGGGGGGGGGATAGAGGGGGGGGGATAGAGAGGGGGGGGGATAGAGAGGGGGGGGATAGAGAGGGGGGGGGATAGAGAGGGGGGGGGATAGAGAGGGGGGGGGATAGAGAGGGGGGGGGATAGAGAGGGGGGGGGATAGAGAGGGGGGGGGATAGAGAGGGGGGGGATAGAGAGGGGGGGGGATAGAGAGGGGGGGGGATAGAGAGGGGGGGGGATAGAGAGGGGGGGGGATAGAGAGGGGGGGGATAGAGAGGGGGGGGATAGAGAGGGGGGGGGATAGAGAGGGGGGGGATAGAGAGGGGGGGGATAGAGAGGGGGGGGGATAGAGAGGGGGGGGGGATAGAGAGGGGGGGGATAGAGAGGGGGAGGGGGATAGAGAGGGGGGGATAGAGAGGGGGGGGGATAGAGAGGGGGGGGGATAGAGAGGGGGGGGATAGAGAGGGGGGGGATAGAGAGGGGGGGATAGAGAGGGGGGGGATAGAGAGGGGGGGGATAGAGAGGGGGGGGGGATAGAAGAGGGGGGGGGATAGAGAGGGGGGGATAGAGAGGGGGGGGGATAGAGAGGGGGGGGGATAGAGAGGGGGGGGATAGAGAGGGGGGGGGATAGAGAGGGGGGGGATAGAGAGGGGGGGGGGATAGAGAGGGGGGGGGATAGAGAGGGGGGGGGATAGAGAGGGGGGGGGATAGAGAGGGGGGGGGATAGAGAGGGGGGGGGATAGAGAGGGGGGGGATAGAGAGGGGGGGGGATAGAGAGGGGGGGGGATAGAGAGGGGGGGGATAGAGAGGGGGGGGGATAGAGAGGGGGGGGGATAGAGAGGGGGGGGGATAGAGAGGGGGGGGGATAGAGAGGGGGGGGGATAGAGAGGGGGGGGATAGAGAGGGGGGGGGATAGAGAGGGGGGGGGATAGAGAGGGGGGGGGATAGAGAGGGGGGGGGATAGGAGGGGGGGGGATAGAGAGGGGGGGGATAGAGAGGGGGGGGGATAGAGAGGGGGGGGGATAGAGAGGGGGGGGGATAGAGAGGGGGGGGGATAGAGAGAGGGGGGGGATAGAGAGGGGGGGGGGGATAGAGAGGGGGGGGGATAGAGAGGGGGGGGGATAGAGAGGGGGGGGGATAGAGAGGGGGGGGGGATAGAGAGGGGGGGGGGATAGAGAGGGGGGGATAGAGAGGGGGGGGGATAGAGAGGGGGGGGGATAGAGAGGGGGGGGATAGAGAGGGGGGGGGATAGAGAGGGGGGGGGATAGAGAGGGGGGGGATAGAGAGGGGGGGGATAGAGAGGGGGGGGGATAGAGAGGGGGGGGGATAGAGAGGGGGGGGATAGAGAGGGGGGGGGATAGAGAGGGAGGCGGGGCGGGAGAGGGAGGGAGGCGGGGCGGGAGAGGGAGGGAGGCGGGGCGGGAGAGGGAGGGAGGCGGGGCGGGAGAGGGAGGGAGGCGGGGCGGGAGAGGGAGGGAGGCGGGGCGGGGAGAGGGAGGGAGGCGGGGCGGGAGAGGGAGGGAGGCGGGGCGGGAGAGGGAGGGAGGCGGGGGGGGAGAGGGAGGGAGGCGGGGGGGGAGAGGGAGGGAGGCGGGGGGGGGAGAGGGAGGGAGGCGGGGGGGAGAGGGAGGGAGGCGGGGGGGAGAGGGAGGGAGGCGGGGGGGGAGAGGGAGGGAGGCGGGGGGAGAGGGAGGGAGGCGGGGGGGGAGAGGGAGGGAGGCGGGGCGGGAGAGGGAGGGAGGCGGGGGGGGAGGGAGGGAGGCGGGGGGGAGGGAGGGAGGGGGGGGAGGGAGGGAGGGAGGCGGGGGGGGAGAGGGAGGGAG